>NC_046379.1:6771048-6913646 GCF_011125445.2 Fundulus heteroclitus | reverse complement strand
GGGCGGTATAACTTAATAAGTTCCTATGACTATGATAGGTGGGTCCATTACGCGCTTATTTATGAGCAACCTAGACTACCTGCCAGAGGAGTTATGGGCCATAGACCACCAGAAGGAAATCAGCCACTTAAAGTGTGTCTGTGCGCATGTGTGAGTGTGACTGGTGTAAAACGCCACATGTTTTAAGGCTGTGAGATTTGGCGAGAAGAATGGGCTAATAACCTCAACTCGGAAATTCAGGACACTTATACTGAAATAAAAAAATAAAATCCAACTCAGCGTGAGATTTCAAATGGGAAGAATTTAAAACACTCGCCGCTCATTGGGCCAAAGGCCATCTCAAATGTAAAATGTTCTAATGTCAGACTGAGAAAAAGGGGACATTTCTACATCACCACATGCCTCTCCCCCCCTTCTCCTGCTGTGCGCATTTATATTTCAGAGATTAGACGGGCACCACACTGGCTCCAGTGTTTTCTGTGGGCTGAAACATTAAACCAATCCATTAGTAAATGAGTTCTGAGCCACACTGCTTCTTGGTGGTGCAGTTGTTGGTTTGAGCCTCACAGATCACGTTTCTTTATCTGCACCAAAAGTCTGAAACAGAGCTTCCCTTCAGCTTTCATTCCGCATAACTTTTTAGCTTTATTAAGAGTTTTATAATTTTATCCCCCTGCCCCAACCCACCCTCCCAAGAAATCGCAATTTATATGTAAGGATGAAGCAGTGTTAAGATTAAATGTGGATCTCAAATGTTTGTAACGGGTGATCTTGTGGTTATTAGTTATTTATCTTGGCAATTTATGGGAAGATAATTAAAGAAGAATCTGAATGAAATTAAATATGACACGTGAAGAACACAGAGCTGCTCAGATGATGGAAATAACCTAAATTGATTATTTTTGTTAGTCCCACTTATATATTTTTTTTCTTTCTATGGCAATGATTGAAGAAGGGATAAAGAACAGCAATATTTTACTTTTAGTGATCCAGATGAAGCTGTTTTCCTCTTGAACGCGTCAGGTTCTCTTGGTGATGAAGCTTCACGTCACAAAAAAATATTTTTTTTAATATCAAATCAATATTGTTTCAGACAAATAAATAGACAAACCCCTGAAGTGAATTGCATAAGAAAAAAGAACACAAATTTGACCCCAATTGAAGGCAGCTGTTGTTAGTATATATATATATATATATATATATATATATATATATATATATATATATATATATATTCTATATAATATATATATATATATATATATTAACATTTTTAATATTTTTGGGTGCGTAAAAAAGGTGTCAAGTGCGCGTATTTGTGCAGGAGATATTGTGCGGAATGTGGACTCTGAAGTGGGCTCAGGCTGGGTCTTGGGCTGTGTAAAACCTCAGTGCTTCAGTAAATGAGCTGTCTGATGAGCGGCTCTCGGGTTTCTCTAATATCTCTACCACATTGCGCCGCGCCTCCTCCTTTAACCCCGCAGCCGGGGGGCCAGATTATTTCACGATGTGGACTCTCCGCCTCCTCCACCTCCGCGGCCAGCGCTGCCTTCTCTACAACCCGGACAAGTAAAGCAATCCTTAGGTAGTCGATCACTCGGAACCTCCTCTCAGAAAGGGGTTTACAGGCAGAAAGGATCCATTTTTCCCCCCTCTGGACTCTTTTATTAACTTTAAAAAACGAACACAAAGGCATCTTTTGTGCGCTCGGGGCTGCTGAAAATCTTAGATGTTCAGATTTTAGTGACTCAGAACATTTCATCATTAAAAAAAAGAAGAGAAAAGGAGAAAGAAAGAAATCAGCCCTGGCATTCCTCCGTTTGTTTCAAATTGGTTTTCACACATTTAAACTGCAGGAGACTTGCTTAGGACATGTTACAGAAATGATGTCGACAGAGTCACATTTTTACAACAAAAAATGGGTTTTACACATGAAGGGGCAGAAAAAGCTGTATTTAAAAAAAAAGGAAAACGGGTAATAAAAATGTCACCATGAAAAACAAACTGCAGTTTCCCGCATGGGGTTATTTTTTTCTTTCTTTCTATGAATGGACCTCTGCCTTAATGAACAGATGCTGTTCTCTATCTGAAACCAAAGTGAGATTTCAGCTGTTTTACAGGAACAGAGAAGTAATTATTATAATATTTTTTATCTCTATAAGGTTTAAACTCAAAACAGGCCTCACAGTGATGTCTTTAAACATAAAATGCATTCTCGCATTTGTTTCCCTAATTATAATCTAACAGATCGAATATAAATGCGTAATTTGTAAACAATGCATCTTTTTTCCCCAAGAAATGCTTTAAATATTCTTTGAAATGTTGGAGCATTTATTAAGCTGGAGACATTCAGTAAATCCTCAGAAAAAGAAGAAAAGGCGCCGCTCCTTTCCATCAAAAACAAAACACAACTGTTGACATGAGTGAGTTAAATGAAATTGGAGCTGCAATTATCAGCTTAACAGAGTTCCTGTCATGTTGGAAAATTAGACCTGGTACAAGTGCGCTGGGGTTAGGTTAGCCCCCCCAAACCCCCACCACCATCAAAAATCATTACGCATTTCCTCAGAGGACCCACCTCCACAAATATGCAATTAAGAGGCGGCTTTTACAGAGCTCTGCCTCGGTAAACCCACCCCGGGTGTGCAGATGAGGACATTTGGTTTTAAAGAGGCTCCCCTTTCTGGCTGCAGGGCTGGTAAATAAAACAAACGAGGCAGGCAGACAAACACAAACAGACACAATGAAGGATTTCAACGCAGCTCCCATGTAGCTTCTGGCAGGGAGGGGGCGCTGTGCAGTCACACAGGCCAGGATGGGTTGTTGTTGTTGGTGGCGGTGGTGGTTCAGGAGTCATGCAGCAGCTGTGGTCTTCTCCGGCCATCCAGGCTCCTGCTCCTGTTACAGCCTGCTGGTTTCTCTTTGGGAAACACCTCTGACCGGACCTGATGCTGCCTCACAGCTGCTGCTGCTGCCCCCCTCCTTCACACACGCGCGCTTAAAACTGTCCTCATGAGTTATGCTCTCTGTCCCTGCCATCCAGGACGAATCTGTGAATCATGCGCTGCTTGCATGCTTTCAGCTGAGTGATGGGCGACAGCAGATAGCTGCACGTATTTCCGCCGCAGGAGTGGAGAAAAGTCCCAACTGCTGTCTTATGGTTGAAATAAACGTCCGAGTGGCTTTCCCGCTGCTCATTTATGGAGCACCAGGCGACGTTTCTGTCAGAACCGGCTCGGTTAAAAGTGGTGGGTCTGCAGCCGGCTGGTACCACGCTGACCCCTTGGCCTCTCATTAGTGGGACGCAGAGTGGTGGAGTGCCTCGCTCCCCAGGTCATGTTACATGTGGCTTGCAGTCTGCTGCGCCGCATTAAATGTTCAACTTTGAAACCATCTGAAAGATCAGGGGTCGTTGTTTTTAATAAGGCCAAAGTTCTGGGATTAGTTCCCTCTCTTTTCACAGCTCGGACGAGCAGGTTTTAGGTTTTTCGGTTTAATTGTGGCGCAAATAAAAATGAGTCAACGATATGAGGTTAAAAAAAAACCTCGTAAAAAAAAAATTGTATTTTTCTTTTTTTTTTACTTTATGTTCAAGTCAGCTTCATCTTTGTTCTCCTCTGAACACAAAAGGTTGAATTTGGAGTTTGTCCTCTGGCCCCCTCCCCGTGAGAGCCGCAGACTGTGGGCTCTTGCTGCAAATGGGATATTGTTCAGGGCTCCAACAAAGCTGTTTTCACCCTCTTCAATATTACAGGAGGAGTTACCTGATACCCAACAATCAGCTAATCCACTGCCCATGGCGACCAGGTCACCTGTGCACAGGTAACCTTATCCTGGGTGCCTGCCTCTCCCTCCCTTTTTCCCGCTATAGTTGCTACCATTTCCCCCCCCCCCCCCCCCTCCCTCCAGCTCCTCAACAGTGAGCACAGACAAACAGCTTCTGTTTATTCAGGTCATCGGTGAGCTCATATCCAGTCAATCCACCATGAAGACACTTCTAAAAACAAATTATTTGCTGAATCCTTTCTCCAAGTTTTTTTGCCTCAATCTTATCTCCATGCCCACATTTTATACATATTCGTATACATATTTGGGTACGGAAAATACAAATGTGCAATAAATCCAAACCCAAATCTGCACTGGGAGCTGAGTGAGTGACAGCAGCTCACATTCGTGTCTCCATATGTTGGAGATACCAGGGGCTGGTGGGGTTTGGCCTTCATTTTAGGGGAAAAGCTTTTGGTTTGGACCGAGTTGAGGAACGCCACAGACCCCCCACCCAAGAGGAGCTTTACTTCTGGAAATCTCATTGCTGTTTATTTGAATTACAGAGGCCGAGATGAGAAAAGGAGGCCTAATGAAGTCCAGGTTGCCAAGCATGTGCAAACGATCACTGCAGGTCTGCAGAAAGCTGCAGAAGGTCTGCTGGATTACTGCGAGCAGCCTCCCCCTTCCCCGTCCTTTCAATCTGGCAACACTGGACTTTTAAATATTGGGAGGACATGTGCTTTTTGTTGTAAACTGGCATTCCTTACAGTCTTACTGTGTCACTAAAATCTCCATAATCTCACAATGTTAGTGGGTCATCAGTGAATCACATACGCAAAAAGGAATAAAACGGCCTCTTTTACATTTTTATAAATATAAACTTTTATTGCAGTACATAGATTTAGAAAAATACATTCACATAATTTCAGATAACAAACATATAATTCAAACTAAGATAAAAAACAAACAAAACAACAACAACAACAACAACAACAAAAAAGACTTTTTGCTCATAATTTTTGGTTTGTACCGTTAAATCACTGAGGAATCTTTCACTGAAAGGTCCACTCAGACGTCCTGAAGACGGGAAGCGTCTCTGGCATGAAAACATGAGATGAGTTGGCTGTAAGGAGGAAACATGCTCACCTATGACTGTGAGAACCTCAGGTCCTGTCTGGAAAACTTAAGAGTCGCTGGACAAATGGCCTCCTTCTGTCTGATGCTAGACCTTCTGACCCCCGACGCCACGTTGACTGAATCACCCACAGCAAATGTAAAAGGCACTCGTATTAATGAAATGGTTTGATGCTGTGCAAAGACAAATGATTACAATCTCTCTGTTTTAAGTTTGGAGCAACAGAAAATCCTTTTGTCTGAAACACACTCACCCTGGTGCTGTTTCAGTCTGGCTTTATAGGGAAGGGTACAGAAAAGGTAGTTTGGGTTCCTACACATTTTTATAAAGAAATTCAGGAGCTTTCCAGACAGTTTTCAGTTTTTTTTATGTTCATTTCAAAATATAAAACATAATGAACGCTATGAATTTATCTTCTACAGTGGTTAACCTTTAAGTATGGAAACTGGAAAAACCAGAAACAGGAAGAACGGGACAAAGGACACGAGGGGATAAAAGGAGAGAAAGGAAGGGCACCAGGAGTTAGAGAACAGAAGGAAGGACACAATGAAAGAAAGAAGGGAGGAAGGAAGGAAGGAAAGACAAACATGAAGGATGCAAGAAAGTAAAGAACAGAACAGAGTAATGAGGTAGGATACAAGGAAGCAAGGGCACAAGAAAGGAAAAAGAGATAATAAAAGACACCAAAAAAAGGACATAAGGAAGTATGGAAGGACCCAAAGGAGGATGTGAGGTAGGACACAATCAAGGAAAGAAAGGAACAAAGGAAGGGCACAAAGAAGGAAAGACACAAATAATAGAAAGAAAGACACCAATAACATGAAACTAAAGAAAGGAAAGGAAAGAAAGACATAAGAAAAGGCAAAGAAAAGCAGGGAAAGAAACAAGGAATGAAGGGGAAGGAATTGAGAAAAGGAAGGAAACGAGTGAGGAAACACAGGGAAGGAAGGAGGAAAGGAAGAAGGGGAGAAGGAAAGAACACAAGAAAGAAAGGAAGGAAAGATAGTACGTCTAGACAATATGATACGAAAAAAGTCTGGAAAAAACAGTATTCCTCCAAACTCATCTCCTTTTCTCACACTCATGAACACCTGGAAAACGCTGAAATCAAATTCCAATCCTTTCCCAGACTTCGGTTCGTAGGAACCCTGACACTACGAGCCGCGGCGTTATAAACAGCTCAGAATGAAAGACGTCATCATCTCTGTCTGTGTCATGAGCCGATGAGGGGGACATGAAACCGGAGCCGGGGCTGCAATAGTGGGCATTTCTTCTGGATGTGTCACACATGACAAACAGTCCAGCACAGCGGTTGTTTCAAACACCGTAATGTCATGGCGGTAGTGCAAATGCCAAAGACAGAGCCACGAAGTCGAGTATTTTTAGTCACAGAAAGGCACGCTTGTCTTCACTCTCCCACAGTCAAGGTTTCCGATGTGTTATAAAGCACAAAAGCAGCATTTTGCATTGACTTGAGAAGCTTTTAGATTAAATTAAAGTGCTTCCTGAAGGACACTTCTTCCTAAACCAGCAACCTTTCTGTGTTTGTCAACCGACCCCCTTCCAGTCCTTCAGTGAAGCGGTTCAACTCATAACTTTCTCCCTCTTCCCCCTCCAGAGTGACCTTTTTGGTTCGACCCACATGACGCATTAGGTTTGGAGGAACATCCCGGTCACGTGACCCGAGGCATTCCAGCACCTGCTTCTGCAGATCACATCCACTCAACGGGAAGCAGCAGGTGCTGTCTATAAAAATGCCCATTTAAACGAGGCTCGAACTCGCGCAGCGGCTACTTCTTGTCGCTCAAAACAGTCCCGATGCATCTTCTCATGAACGGGGGGGTGGGTTCTTTTAAAAAAAAATGTCTTTTTGTTTTTAAATTTTCACAATGACCCGAAGCAGACCGTCTACACGGCTCCTTTCTGACTAGAGTGCACCTTAAAAGTCAAATAAAAGCAAATAATTTAAAGGAGATCAATGCTTAAAAACTCACACACACACACACGCACACACACACACGCGCACACAGACACGCCGAGGAGTAAAAAGATTCATCATAGGACTGCTCAGGTGAGTGTGAGTGCTTCAAAGTCTGAGGTTAAAGGTCTGACATGTCCTCGTCCATCTGCACAGTCTGTAGTTTGGCTAGCTCCTTCCCCTCTGCAGCCTCCAGCTCCCCGCACATGGCCCGCACCATCTCGTTCATCCCCCCGGGCCCTGAGCCGTCCGCCTTGCTCTCTGAAAGGCTCATGTAGTCCGCGTTCATGCCGGGGCCCATCAGGTGCGAGGACGGGGTGCCTCGGTGCACCTCGTGGGCGCCGAGGTACTCCGTCGGCTGCAGGTGGTGATGGCTGTCCGGCTCCGTCTGCCCGATCAGAGGCGTGCTGTTGGTGAGGGTGGTGTAGACCTCCGCCTCGGAGCTGGACGAGCTGACGGCGGCGGCGTCGGTGGTGGCGGTGGCGCCGTGGCTGGAGGAGATCCGCCCCGAGTCGGCGCCGGCGTAGCTGATCTGACCGCTGGCGTCCAGGTGGAGCCCGGCGTGGTACGAGGAGTAGATGCCCCCATCCAGAGGCTCCTTCTTGATGGCCGCCTGGCTGCTCATGCTGTAGAGGACGGTGTTGTGGTGCAGAGATGTCATCGTCAGCTTGTCCTGGGCCTGGAATGACTCTTCACTCGAGGAGCTCACTGCTGAGTTGGTCAGAGACATGTTGCCTGTAAAAAAAAATGAAAAGAAAAAAAAAACAGTAAATACAGTTAAAACCAAATATTTACGCACAAGGTACAACATGTCTCAGCCGTTCTTTTAATGGTCTAATTATGGTAAATTCTTATATAATCCCTAATTGTTTGTACAATTTGACTAAAAATGTTCTTCTGATGCATTTTGTTGGCAGTTGACAGAATTTTCTTTGAACTGTGTGGATTTAGCAAAAGGAAAAGAACAAACATTGTGCGTCCTTCCTCAGGTTTTCACAGCAGTTTGCTGGAGGTTTGCCCATTCCTCCGGAGAAAACTGGTGGAACTGGGTGAGGTTTATGGGACGCCTCCTTTGCACACACCTTTTCACCTCTGGCCACATATTTTCTATGGGACTCAGATCAGGGCTTTGTGATCTTGGGAACGTTGAATTTGTTGTCCTTAAGGCACGTTGCAACTAATCTGGTGGTACAATTAGGGCCATTGTCCATTTGGAAGACCAATTTCTTTGTCATAAATTGGGGGTGGGGTTGGGAGCTGCTACTTTATCTCCAGCAGTCGTTGGTTGAGAGACAGGGGGGCATCCTAGACCAGTCGCCAGTCCATCAGAATGGCAATGTTGCTTGTGCTTGTGCAAATAATGTGCAATCAATTCTGTAAAGCCCACCAGTCCCTCTGGCAGCAAAACACCCACAGAGCATGATGCTGCCACCACCGGACCTCAGAGTTGAGCTCAGATTTAAAAGCCAAACAGTTCCCTGATGTTTCTACTTGTGCATGAATGTTCGACCAGACGGATTGGCCACCTTCAGACATCTGGAAATTATACCCCAAGGAAGAATGGGAGCCATAGAGGTCCAGAGTTTTCTTCCTCATATCTCTACTGATTTCTTCAGATTGTTTTTTTTTTTTAGATGATGTGTTCGAGGCTAATGCCCACACTCCAGCCCGGTAGAGGACAGGAATGGCGCTAAAGTTCGTTTCTCAGCCACAAAGAAGATGCAGAGGATGTTCAGCACTTCAAGCCTGCATTATTACCCCCAATACAAAACGCCTCAGACTCCAAAGCTAATGTTAGCTACAGCGGTCCTGGTACAAGGTCAAAGTCAAAATAAGTAAGCTGATTTGATGATTTGTATCTATTTATTGATTTAGTTGTCAAAAGTTACCATTACTGAGTCAAATATTGCTTGTTTATCGTGCCCCACCCCTAGAATTACCCTGTCAGAGGCTTACAAGGTCATATCAAATGTGAGAGGGGATGGTTATTTTTGGTTAGGTAAACTTCTAAATAAAGTAAATATAATACTACGAACATTTCTAACAATATGTCTCTGTAATTAATGTGATGACTTGAGAATGACTTTAGTAAACCTAACTGCCCTAAAACAGTTTGATCTGGTTTATTATCAGACAATGAAGAGAGAAAAAAGCCTTTTAATGCAGTTTATGCAGATATTTAGTTTCAACGGTTCTGTCTCTTGTTTAAATCTCACTGATTTGTTTTTGTTTCACACTATATTTTATTTTTTAACATTACCTTTAATTCAACAGGTAAATCTTATCGAGACCCAGGGTCAGATTTTTTATGTTTTTTAATTAAAAGTAACGTGCAAGAAAACAACATTGTGTAAAACAGAAAAACAACCAACATAATTCAAACAACAAGCAGTAGACACCAGCAATGAATGAAACCTTATAAACAAACTGGAATAAACATAAACCGAGGCTCTCACAGATGCACATAAAAAAATCCTTCAGTTGAATTAAGCAATCGTAAAAAGAAAAAATAGGATTTTTTTCCCCAAGATGTGTAAATGAAGTAAAAAAAAAAGCGTAATAAATGTCTGTGAGCAGAGGCTGTAGTTGCTCATCTGGAGTATGGCACGGTAGATGAAGTAGTAACACAGTGATCGATTTGTGAATGAAAATATAGCAGCGCAACATTCTGCACAGAGCTTTTCCTCAGAATTACTGCTGCATGTCCCACACACTTTGTGCTTTTTCAGCCCGACCCCGCTGTGCCCCGCAGAACAAATGCTCCAGTCTGCCAGGACTCAAAGGGAAGCTGTAATTTTCTGCTTTTCTGGTGGGGGTTTCTGCTCTCCATTCTCTGCTTTATGTCACATTAAGTGCTGTAATTTCTTCTTCCCCTGTTCGTGCATTTCATTGCTGCAGAACACACCTTCACTGCCTGCGCTGGAGAGCAACGCCATAATGAAGGTGACTTCGGAGCTCCTTTTTTACTCATCTAAACAGATCGTCGCTTCTAGAAAGATGCATGTGCTGCAGCCTAAACCCAGAGAGGCTAATGAAGCGGTTCTGATGTGTTGGGTGGTAACAGCGGAGGTGGGTGAGAAAGGTTTATAGGGGGATAAAATGCAAAACTGACCCATTATCGGCTTGTTCTTAGATATAACTGCAGCTTTAAGCACTGATTAAAACTTTCAGGAATTGCGTAGTTAATGTTTTAGATTAATTTACTTCACTGATGAGTTAGGGCTGAGCAATATATAGAGATTATTAAAATATCGAGGTATTTTAAAAAGAGATCTAAGATGAGACTACTATACCATTTATACCAAAATGGTCTCTGTTGCGTTATAGTTATACTTTTATGTATTCCAGTAGGTTATTTTTCAGCTGTTTTCTCATATTTATTTACAGCTGTTTGTTAAAAAAAAGTGCCTGTGAGACATTTGGGATAAAGCTTTGACTCAGAGATGCCTTTTTATAATTACTCTATGAAAAGAAAACATATTGAGATAAATATCGTGTATTGGTATTCAGGCTAAAAATAAAGAGATATTATTTTTGTTCCATATTGCCCAGCCCTATGATGAATATTGAAAGTGGTTTGATTTTAATAATAAGTGGGATTGGTTGGTTTAATGCCCTTAAAGGCATTTAGACAAGACTGATAATTACTACACTCCCGCCTTATCAAACAAGAGTGAAAAAAACTAGTTTTGTTGTTTTAACCTTATAAAAATGGAATATTATTTTCCTTGGATCAAATTTTATGTATATTTTAAGCTATAAGCATCAATTTATAAAGAATATTATGAAAACATTTCCCCAAATTAGTTAGAATGTAAAAAATACATTTATTTGTGTCACAGACCACATTACAACTCTGCATCTTATTCATAATTTTAAAAACAACTTCAACAAATGTTTTCAAACGTAATATTATGGGTCAGGCGCTCACCCTGTTGTGTGATTGTTGAGGAAGATGAAGCAGACGGCAGCTGTAGAGGAGGAAGACCGACGTCGCTGTTAAGCAACGAGCTGCCATCGTTGTCGGGGACTCCGCTCGGTACCTGGACCAGACTGTAGCCGCCGAGCTGCAGAGCTCCAGACGGCGAGCTGAAGGTGAGGACTGATGAGCCTCCGTTCTGGGCCGCCATGGTGTGAACCCCCTCCAGCTTCACCTCCGACCCGTTCACACAGCCTGAGTAGGAGGAGTACTGCAAGATGGACTCCTCGGCACCGCCCAGTCCCTTCTCCTGGCCCGTCTGCATGTGCATGTCCCCCCCAGAGCCCCCCAGCAGGACCCCGCCGGGCGGCCTCAGAGGGTTGAACGCCAGAGGCTGGATGCCCAGATTGAGCCCGTTGAAGAGGATGTTTCCAGGTGAGTGAAGGTAGGACGAGCCGCCATTGTGAAACATGGCGGAGGAGGTATTAGTGGCTGCCAGGCTGCCGTTGTAGACGCCGCCGCCGCTGGATCCTGTGGACATCTTGATGTCACCAATCTGCTGGATGACGACCCCGCCGTCCAGAGGTCCTGTCTGAGCTGGGAGGCTGCCGTGGGTTATCACTCCGTCTGAGGAGTTAGAGAGAGGACGAGGGGACAGCTCCTCCTGTCCCTTACTGGACTCATCCTCTGTGCTGTGGTTTCCGTCAGACTCACTGCAGGGTGAAAGCAAACAAAAAAAGACAGGTCAGAAAACAGAGAACAAAAGCTAAGGCGCTACATTTTGTACGACTAAAGGAAGAAAACGATTCTGACATGAAGGTGTTTTTTCTCTCTTTCTGGTAAAGAATAAAAGCTTGTAGAGATGAAAGACTGAACGTTTGCAGATCTGTATTACTACACAGTTAAAGAGCTGCCTGTTTGTGAATGCGGAGCCCCCTTTTACCTCATGGAGAGCTGCTCTGACAGAAGCAACAACCCTGCAACCATTTGGCGCAATAAATTCTGGGGGCAAAAGTCAACAGCAAACGGCCTCACCCGGTTAGAAGCTAAACTTAAATCCACATTTTAAGTTTTAAGCAGTTATCGTCTTTAAAACCAAAAAAACTCAACAGTCTCCTTTTATAAAGACTGATTAAAACAGCTGCTTTCTCACCCCATTACCCCCCCCCCCTCCCTCCCTCCATCCCTCCCTCCCTCCAAAACAGGCGCGCACACGCACAACCAAACCCCCACTGTAGATATATATAAAAAAACATGTGGGCCCCTTAAGGAATCCACAGGTTCTAAACATTTTCCCATGAATATTAATCTTTGTAGTGATATAAAGACGTTTGTCTGTGCCTGTGTATGAGTGAGGGAGAGCGAGGGGGGGCAGGAGGGGTCAGCTCCACCAGGTGTGCGTCATCTTTGTTCACACAGGGAAAAACATAAAAGACCAACCCTCACATCTCAGTGTGTGTGTGTCTGCGGGATTATAAGATGAAGCGGAGCTGATGGAAGCTCCGAGATCCTTTTAGTCCAGGAGAGGGGGGGAAAAAAAGGCATCATGAAAATAATTTATGTTCTGATCTTTGTGTGTTCACGCACAGGCTCATCCAGAGTCGCCTTTTGAACTCTTTGTTCAAAGTTACCTTCTCCTCCCGCCTGGCTGTCAGTCAGTCGGAACTCTGAGGCTTGACGATATTCTGTTGCCTCTGGTTTCCATGACTCTCGGCTTCGCTTGAAACCGGATCTGAACGGCAACAGCTTCATATTTCAAAACATTAAAAGCGTGCTGCTAAAGCTTTTTCTGTTCCTTAACTATCGCCTGTTAATAATTCACACGTCCACGCTTATACGGCGTCTGGAGCGACATTCGCAGCCATTAAACGATTAAATGGCAGAATTATTATGTTTTTACGCACCAGTCAGGGATAAGGAGCTTAAAATGCTCTTTCTGTGCAGAAAGTTATGTTGGGTTATTTTACAAAGAGAAGTGTGAAGTTGAATTTAATTAAATGTATTATTCTGATGCGCCTTTTACGCACAGATATTTTTGGCCGGTAAAAAAAAAAAAAAAAAAGTCTGAGATGAAGAACGAAAAGTGTGCATCGTGTTTTCCTTTGTTCCCTCACCTTTTGGACTGCGCTTCCGACGGGTTTCTGTCTCTCTGCCGCCTGTTTTTGAACCAGTTGCTGACCTGGGTCAAGGAGAGTCCGGTTATCTTGGCCAGATTCCGTTTCTCGGCTGGAGACGGGTACCTGTTCTGGTTATAGAGATCCTTCAGCGCGTTCCGCGACCTCTCCTTGAAACAATAAACCGTCTCCTCGCCGTCCCAGATAGTCCTGGGGAGAGGGTATTTTCTCCGGATCCGGTACTTATCCACGGCGCCCAGGGGTCTCCCACGCGCCTTCTCCGCCTCCGTGTACCGGGCCTTGTACCACAGTTCCTGTAGAAAGGTGTGGTTGGACGGGACTAAAACTGTGGTTCTCCAAAATACTGTAGAGCTCCTGGTAGCGAGCCTGGTGGAAGGCAACGAGGGCTTGGGCTTTCAGGATGCTTTCGTTGCCGCGGAGCAGATCGCTCTGGGGTAAGGACCACAGGAACCTCGCCAGCCGCTCCACGTTGCCCCCCTGCTGCAGCGCCTCGCACACGCACGCCACTTGCTCCGGGGAGAAAGCCAGGGAGGAAGCGGCGCTCACCAGCAGCTCCGTGCGCACCGCGTCGGCGTTGGGAGCCGTGCGCTCCATGGACAACTCCGCCGCGTCCAGCGCCACCAGCTTGATGCTCTCCCGCGTATCCACCTCCTTCACATTTTCCCTCTTAATGTCATTCACTGCCGTGACCTCTCCGGCAGAAGAAGAAGACATTTTTTTTGTTCGAGCCTTCCCTGGCAAAGTCACTCCTCCCCGCTCGATCAGGTTACCTCCTCGCCATGCGAACCCGATCGGATATCTGACAGCAGCTGTAAGCAGATATCTCTCTCCCCTCTTCCTTCCAACGTGACTTTTACTCTGCGGGGACTGGGGCTGGAGGGAGATACGCTGGGGTCTATCTGAAGGAGAGCCACGCCATTGGCCGCTGAGGGCCCCACGAGGGAGGAGCAAGCGCGATTCATGCGCGAATGTTTGGCTTTCAGCTGTCAGTCACGGAGCTTCCAGCACGGCTTTATTCCCGGTGCTCACCTGTGCAAGGTGAGTGCTCCTGGGATCGTGGGAACGGGAAGTTCTTGTTGCCTCTGTTCTCAGTAGCTGCATTGCATGAAGGTATGCACAAAAGTGTTTTTATTCCCACATCAAGGCAGGGAAACCCAGGGGGAAACATGGGAGTGCTCTCATTAAGTTTCTCTAAAGAAAACGCAAACAAAACATCACAAAGAAATACGGACTGATTTTAATCTTACTCCACATGTGGACATTGCCGTTTAAAATCTTTTTTTTCTGTTACTGGGAACGAATTTAAATTTGAAACAAACGTTTTAATTGTTACAAGCAGATCAAGATTCTACCAGCACATTACGGTTCCTGCAAAAGCACCACCCTCATATTTATGTTCAAACTGACCATTTCACCAAAGCAGCAGATAAGGTACTTCCAGAGTTAGACTTCAGGTAAACTTTAATGGTCAGGCTTTAAAAAGGAACACCCCAAATCTTCAGAATGTAGCACTTTATTTAAAGGCAAGCATCAAAATGACAAATCTACAAGTTCTTACAGCTTTATTGGCCTGTTTAGAATAACAGCTATACTTTAAAATGTATATTAAATACTGATATAATCTAATGTGACACAATGAAAATCTAGATTTTTTTTCACGTGTATGTATAATTCTAAATGTTTAGTGTTTAACATAAACCTTGAATTAAATGGTAGTAAACTGGTTGTGATGAGTTTATACTGGTAATAAACTGGAGAAGATTCACAGAACTGTCACATCAACATTTCTGTCACCTGTTGCAGACTTTGGAGAAATAATCTTTAAAAAATGTAATCCACAACTGTTCAATTAATTAATCTTTTAGATTTTATTTGTGCTATTTTGCAGTTCTCACAACCAACCATATTGCACCATACTGATAGAAATATGAAACTGAAGGCGTTAATAAAAACAGACTATTTGGATAAAAACATGACAAACATTGTTGGAAAGAGTATGTTAGATATATTTTTTTCTCAACTAGCCTTGCTGCACTAAATATCTCATTAAATATCTCCTCAATACTCTCTGCAACTCTCTGCTTTCATCCTATTTATACTGTTGTGCAGAAATCTGAGGCAACAATGACACAGTTGTATCACAATGACCTTTTATTCCCTTAAATCAAATAAGTTTAAGATGGTTTAATGGGACAATTTACCAACTATCCACCCATCTATCCATTGTCTATACCCACTTATTTTTAACATAGAACTTAAAATGAATAACCATATATACATGAATAAACATGGAATATGCCATATAAACTTTGGATTTTTTTTTTCCTGCATTGACAGTTAAATTAACATTACTTTTGAGAATGTGATTTACTCTGGCCGTGTAAAATGTATATCTTCAAAAAACTTTATTGTTTGAGATCTTCCAAACTGGTCACTGTGACCAGTTTGGAAGATCTCAAACAATAAAGTTTTTGAAGATATACATTTTACAATAAAAAGAAAAATGTCTCTGAAACAAGATTATTCCAACTGTATTTACATAAGCAGAGTGTACACGCTTATGTTATAACGGCAGGTGGTAAAAAGAGACTTTGATGAATAATTGCAACATTTTGACAATATTTAACCCAATTCTGTACAGTTCAGCTGGAAAACCTAAACATTTAGCAGAGTAAAAAAAAAAATCTAAGTATAAAAAGATGCAATAATCTGTCTGCTCCCAAATTTTTCCAAACACTTTTTGATTTTCTCTCTGCATTCAATATCTTTGAATTTACTCCATCAATGATAGTAAAGCTGATCAACCTGAGATAATGACCAGCTGACCCAATGGGGTTGGAAAATTATGACTTTTCCATGTCGTCATTTAGCTAAATCATGTTTTCCAGTGAAGTCTCAAAGGAAGTCAATGGACAGTCAGGAGAAAAGTACAAAAGGCTATTTTTTTTTAAATTACTCATTAATTTATATAGGTTAGTCCCTTGAGACACATTGTGTCATTTCCAAGAGAGACCTGTGCTCTTTGAATATACTTTAAAGAAAAGTAAACCTAATCATCAAAAGTAATCATCAATTTTTAAAAATGTGGGAGATCAGGAACAACACAAAAATTGGGCTTTTGTCCAAAATTTATAAAAACATGAGCCAGAAACTGGTTTGGTAAGCATCCAAGAGGCCAACAGAAACGTTGACTCAACCGCAGGTATTTCCAACAAATCCTGGTTCTGCATAAAACAACAGCCTCGTTTAGTTTCCGTACAATATGTCTGAAAAATACAAAGCAGAATTGTTTTTTTGTCTTTCAAAGAAAACTTCCAGGCTTGGCAATCTCCTGAAATCTGCATTTGCATTGGGCCATAATAAATTATGGCCCGATGAAGCCAAACTGGAACCTTTGTACTTAATTGCAAGATATATCTCTGGCACAAAGACAACACACAACAGCAACAAATTAACTTCCAATGAAAGATGGTGGTGGCGGCATCATGCTGCAGGATGGCTTTTTTCCAAAATGGAACTGCAGTTGTTGATGAGGTGGATGGATTTATCTGCCAGAGAGTCTGTGATGCCATCTAAAGGGGCTGTGGACAAGAGATCTCCAAAAAAAAAAAAAAAGACAAATTTCACAAGGTAGAGTGCAGAACTAGTCCAAGATTGTATACAGAGCCTTAAAGGGGACATATCGTGCTTCTCAGTTCCTCCTTTTCACATTGAAATCATTTGTTTGTGGTCTATATAAAGTGGAACTACAATGTCTTGGCCTGAAATCCTCATTAATTTACCTCCATATGCCCCCCTATTTCCTCCCCTGTTTTGAGGTGCGTCTGAGAGCAACTCGTTTTAGTGCTGTCTCTTTAAATCTCAAGGTCGCACTTCACACCCTGCTCCCCTCCAGGTTGCAGAGCGTTCAACTCCACTCCGTTCGGGCATTTTTGTAGTATGCTGGGGGACGGTGTAATGAAAAAACAAAAACTTCTCCACTTGTAGATTCGGCATCCTTCAGCTTGAACTACAAAATTGCTCTGAGAAAAAAATAATGGTGGATTTGCAAGACTGGTAAACTGGAAGTCCATGACCTCGTTTAGAGGTTCCACGGCAAACACTGTGATGTAATAGTTTAGCGAATGTAATAAAAAAAAAACAAAGAAATCTGGGTGGCTTGGAAAAAAATATCTTAAAAGAATTACAAGATACCTACGCAGCACCTGGAGAGTCAACATTGACATTTTCTGCATTCCTACTGATTCCAAGTACTCAACAACATGTATTTAAGGACTCAAAAAAGTGGAATTTGCATGATATGTCCCCTTTAAGTGACTTTGGCTCAGTGGCAAGAGTATAGTCCCCTTGCAACCAAAAGTTGTTGGTTGGATTCCAGCTTCCTCCTGTCACATCTCGACGTCCTCCTGGGTAAGGCACTGTCTACTGATCTGCTTATTGGGTCTGAATCTGTGCGTGTTGGTGAGTGCAATGGGGTGAATGACGCTCTAGTGCAAAGTGCTTTGAGTGGTCAATATGACTGGCGCTATGTGAAGTCCATTTACTATTTAAGCAGAATTTGATTTCCTGGTAAGACCCTCACCACCAACAACAATGCTTCATCACATATTTGGTGGATTCTGTGAGAGGGGGTCAAATTTAATTGGCTGAGTTTAAAAGCAGTCATGAATGATTGGTTATTTGTGAACAAGCTGAGCTCAAGCTCAAGTATCAGATTATAGCCATGTTAACACAACAATGAAACGATGAAGATTATTCTTAGCAGTTTTACAAAATAAACTGTCCAATTCCTTTAAATGTTCCAAAAAAATGTATTATTTGTTTTTTACTGAAGTGGTCAAATCAAATCTAATAGTATTCTCATTTTCAATAAGCAAATATAAACATTTTAAAGCTATGGTCTAAAATGTTATATATATATATATATATATATATATATATATATATATATATATATATATATATATATATATATATATATATATATATATATATACATATATACATATATATATATATACTGTTTCAGTTCCTCTACTACGGCTGTCCGCGGAGTAGGAACAAATGTTACTGAAGGCGTTTCCAGTCGGAGCGTTCTACGTGTGACGCTTCAGCTCGCCTTCAGTGGAGGCTGACGGATGTTGACATTTCTCTGAAGCGTGTTGCAGACAGAAGGAAAAACATAACAGAAAAAGAAAAGATGGACGACCAGGGCTGCCCGAGGTGCAAAACCACCAAGTACCGGAACCCGTCCCTGAAGCTGATGGTCAACGTCTGCGGCCACACGCTGTGAGTCCAAAACCCGTCCGAACCGAACCGAACCGCAGAGCAGCAGCATCTCTCTGAAGCCGGGTCGACTTTAGGGATTAATCCTCAGGAAATCTGAATGTTGAGATGCTTTTCTCTGGGTTTAGCGTCAAAGCTTAGAGCTGACCGGCTGGCGTTTGAGTGTCTGCTCCTTTCAGACATTTATGGCCGATCCACGTCTGTAAAAATAATTTATTTAGATCATTACATGGAAAATCATGAAGTGTCGCAAACATACTGCTTTCACTTTCAAAGTGTATTTATCAATAATAATAATAATAATATGAGGAATGCAAACTTCCTCAGGGGTCTTTTGTGGCTCAATTAGGAAAATTTATAACCAGCAAAATATTCTAACAATGAAAATATGTTAGAACAAAGTTGTTATTCAATAACCTATGGCGTTCTGCATTATCTTTGCATTTTTTAAGAAAAAAGAGCAAATCTGCCCTGTGATTTTTACTCAAAAAGCAGATTTTGGTGCATCTAAATCTTTTAATTAATCAACTAAACAATTGAACTCTTTTCAAAGAGTGACCCAAATCCAGTTCTGATTGCTGAGGATAGCCATAATTTATCCATCCATTGTGATTTACAAATTTATTTCATACATTGCTTAATGTATTGTTGAGCAGTTCAAAAAATAACGATATCCTTTTTTGTGGTAGTTTTTATTTTTTTAATTTTTTTGACATGATGAATTTGGCCCACATGACAAAAGTTTGGACATCCATGATTTAGTCTGAAACGTGGCATTGAGAACCAGCGTCGCTTCTTCCATTGAATCCTGGTCAGGCTTAAAGCATAACACATAAACACATAAGATAAAATAGTCTGAGTAGAAAGCATATTCTGAAGCCGATGCAGAAGTTAATGTAAAATAAGAAGTAGAAAGATGGTAAATGTTTGCAACAATACAACTTTGGTGTGTACAATATCTGAAAACTAGATGAATGACTCTAAAATGATTGGATTTTTTAAATTGTGTCTGTGTATAAAAATTTACTTATTTATCTTGTAAAGTGCCTGGAAATGATGTTAGCTGAGAATCCATGCTACATAAATAAACTAAAGTGAATTTACTTCAACATAATCGTTAACTATGGTAACAATATTGTAAAGATTGTCTCAAGCTTGATTTTTATTCTAACATATTGCAAAGCAGATGAGAAAAAAAAGAAAGAAAATGGCTATTTTACCATATTTCCTTTACTTACTGGGAATAATTACCAGTTTGAATTGAATTCTTAACATAAGCAGTAGTTGTATATGATGTTAGGTTTGAAATATAAAAACAAGCTAAATTACCAGACAAAGCTTTTGCAATAAAAAGTCACACGTGCTCTAGTCTTCTCCGATTAAAAGAGATCCATCCTACAGAAATATGGAGAATGGGGAGTGTGGGACGAGATTCAGGGGCAGACCATGAACTCGCTGGAGGGACCATGTGAGCTGGAAGACGTCGATGGGGATGTCTGTTGCCCCATGAAAAAACCTCATAAAAGTGGAAGACAATGCATGGCTGGATGGACGGGGGTCCCCGAGGCTGCAGTCATTATTAAACATAGTGGATGAAGTATGCATGTAAATAAGACTTAGACTTAGACAAACTTTATTGACATTTTGTATGCACAGAGGGCTTACAGAACGAAATTTCGTTTGCATACAGCTTGAGAATTTCAGTGAATTGCAGTGGATTTCAGAATGAAGTAACTTTGCAGGATAGTTTCAGGATAAAGTGCAGCAGTGATTTCACAGTACAGCAATTGAAATGTAAACAATTCAGGACACATGTGGTAGAGTCCAGTTTTAAGCTCATCGTAGTACAACACAAATGGAAAAGAGAATGGCACAAATCGAGAAATCTGGCCACTTGTGCAGGGCTGAAGTACCGCTGGCAGCAGAACAGCCCCACAGCATGATGCTGCCACCGCCATGCTTGGCATGTTCTTAGATTCGAAAGCCTCACCTTGACTCCTCCAGACATGCTTTCTAGTTGTGGCCGGACAGTTCATTCCTTGTCTCATCTGACCCTTGAACATTTCTCCAGAAAATCGTGGTTTGTCCATGTGTGGCGCTGCAGAATCAAGTCCAGCCTGACGACGTTGATTTGGAAACAAGCGCTTTTTTATTGGTCGGCTAGACCATCACAGTGATTATCCGACGGTGTCCAGTTTATGGCGGACTTGTGTCTTGGTGGTCACTCAACATGTTAATGAGCTTCCTTTCATTTGAAGGCAAACTTTTGGGTCAGATGGTTGACACCTGAGTACGGTTAGTGTTCCAGTAGGACAATGATGTCCAACTGGTTTGGGGACGGGCAAAGCAAGCTAACATTAATTTTCTGGAATGGTCTTTCCACAGCTCCTTCTCAACCCTGTTGAACATTTCTGGATTGTTTAGAAACCGGGTCTGTCCCAGAACCGTGGTTAAAGGTCTGGCCAGAGCGATGCCAGAAGCTCGGTGATGGCTACGTAGTAGGGAGGGAGTTTGTAGATATTTCAGTCTGTATTGTGTGGGCGAGAAAAACTTTGCACCCAGTTGGACTCAAAGGCCATTGCAGCTATTTGTTGTTTAATCTTTCCACCCTGGATAAAGACCGGCTCAGATAAATCCTATAAGTCAAATAAGACTATAGATAATATAACATTTGGCTAAAGGATGAATGGATGGACACTTCAAGCCGTAGATTTATTTTCTATATATTTTAGCTACTCAGGTTCTAACCAAAGCTTAGTGTCGTATCCGCTTTATTTGTTTCTCTTTTTGCCCAATCGGGCTCGTTAAACTGGTTCCGATTGAGCGTCTTCCACGTGACTTCGTGCTGAAAATCTGCTAAATTTACAGGTTCAAACTTGTTACTCATAAATCTTTTTCTAGTAATGCTTAAATTATCCAACAGAGTCAAAAACAACCTCATATATGTGACAAAAGAATGAAACATTCCTGAAAAAAGAAACAATTCAGGACATATATCCAAGCAGAATAGAAATGTTTCATCACAGATAAAGAGAATTTTTTTTTTTCTTTTGCACTGATAAACTTAAATTTAGGGTCTCAGGCTTTAGTTTTGTTTCCGTCCCCTGTTGATAGCAGCACAGACATGACCACCGGAGAAGCGGTGCTCTCAGCGGATGTCGTGCCGCAGCGGCCAGAAGAGCATGACTTTTCCGACCCTGTCTTCTGCTTATTGAGCGGACCATTTTGGATGTGGTCGTGCTTCGTCATCAGGTCAGCAGGGCTCATAACTCCTCCCGCCTCGGTCTGGATGGAGCGCTACACGCAGAAAATTAAAACGATTTCTGCAAATGAAGCAATTTCAAGTGGTGTCCTGGCTCAGGTCACCTTGGCTTTGCTCCCGCTGAGAGCCGGTGCAACAGAATATTTATGTTGTTTTATTTTATTTCTGCCATCCCTAATATCATTTGGTAGAGCTTTTGAGACTTGTCTGGTAAAATGTATAAATCACGTCTGCTTGTAGATAACTTTTAACCAATTATGTGATGAACAGACTGATTATTCTGTTTTAATTGGGATCAAATAGATTTTTCTGTAACTTGATCTGAATAAAACTGTAAGATTGGATCATTATGAACTGAATTGATCTAAACTGAATGTGGATTCTGTATGAATCTGATGTAAAAAAAGAAAAAGAAAGAAAAAAGCTGAATTGAATTGAACTTTTCAGAGAATTTAGAAACAGAAACCCTGAAATGAGTAAGTTTGTAAATTAAGACCTGGTCATATTGACGTGGATATAAAATGCAAGTGTTAAATAGTTTTTATAGATCTATACGCAGCCTTTGATTCTGGACAAATACTAGACTACCTTTGCAAACAGTGACGCTCCATTGAAAAGATTGAAATTTACAGTTGTACTCAAATATTTAAATATCTTGATAGAAATAGATTTTTTAATTTATTTTCTGGTTATATTTCATAGAATCTGAACTGAGGCTAGACGATATAGGGAAAAAAAAGCATATCGATGAAATAGAAATCATGTTGATCGATATAAGCTTAGATGATTATCAACAAATTCAAAACATATATTTAAAGTGCAGCCCTGGCCATTTTATGCTGTTGCTTAGCGACTTATTTTCAGATAAAGACACAAACACTGAGTTCAAACTCAACCCTTTATTCAACCTACATTTTACCAAAAGTACAAGTTTTTAAAAATTAAAAAGAACGCACGTTCTCTGAACTCTTTGAAGGGGACGGAGCTTGGTGACAGTCTGTGTTGTGATTGGCTGGGAGGATGTAATGATTGTAATATTAACCTACATGATAGGCTAGAATGCAAAAGGAAGGAAAACTTATCATATTGAACTTTTTATTGACCCTTTTTTTCTATCATCGATATACGTCTAACGATCGATCGATATATATCGTTATTCAATTATCGTCCAGCACTAATCTGAACTATAATATATTAAAAAACTTTTATTTCCCCTTATGGTTAGTAGTTTGGCGAAACTAAACGTGATATCAAACAGTCTTATTTGCTCCTTTTAAATCCTGATGATGCCAGAAACTACCTTATTGACCCTGATCCAAAGTTTACGTGATCTAGTCCTCTTTCGCCCTAACCCAGCTTGAGGTCCTGGCTGGTCGTTGCGGAAGAGGCCGTTCAGTTTCTCAGGCAGGTTGTTTTAAAGTCACTTGTTCCAAAAATTCTTGGGCTGTCTTGCATGAACTGCATGTTTGAGATGAACCCAAAATGGTCCTTTGTTCCAGAGGTTTTGAGGCTTGCCTCTGTGTTTGGTGTAGTAATGGGTTTCTTCTGACAGCTTGACCATGCAGTCCATTTTTCTTTAAGTTCCCCCTTGTTGTTTAACAGCTGCCCTATTTTTCTCTTATTTGTGGGGTATTTCTTTACATCCTAAACCGTTTTCTGGCAGTCGGGGCTAAAATTTCTGCTGGTGTACCAGAATCCCTAATTTCTTACCTCTTAATGTGAGTTTGAACACTTCTGATTGGCACTATGCAGTCCTTAGACATCTTTAGACATCCTTTCCCTGTTTTTGTGAAGTTCAGCGACGCTCTCTATCAGATCCTTTGACGATTCATTTGTGTTCCCGATGGCTATTAATGCAAATGTGGGTGCAGCACTGCATCGGTGAGAGTGGTTACCTTTAGTAGCCGGGTAAAGTCATGTGTTTCAACTCGGGTGTAGGTAATCAGTCCAACCCTTCCAGTTTAACTTTTGATCAGGGTCATCTGGGTAGTTTTTTGAGGTCATTATGATTTGTTTGCTAGTAGATGGCTTCATCGAACTACTAACCATGTGGCTGGTGACAGATTTGTTCCCACCCAGTTATGGTCACAGCTGTGCAATACACAGTTCCAATACTAGGGTTAAACGATTTTGGAAAATAATCAAACTGCGATTTTTTTTATCGTAATAATGCGATTTATGCAATTATTTCTTTTCAGTTTAATTTATCATGTCTTTTTAAACATATACAAACAACAAATCAATCTGTTTCATCGCTGTGCAGATCAGGTGCTAAGAGAGCCACTGCGTCTCAACTCGGAGCAGAAATGATTGCGTTCTGCCTTCGATATATTTCAACCAAAATTTGCGATTTGATTTTGACTTTTCTCTGCATTAACCACAAGCAACAAAAATGGCCTCTTGTAAACAAGGACTATTTAAAACAAGAACTTTTAATGTTTTTATTAATCAGAATGTTATTCAAGAGAACAGCTTTTAATTGAGTTGGACATCAAACCTTGTTGAACATAAAGTGCAACCAACCAACAAGTCTATGTATTAAAAAGTTTGACCGCTACTTAATGCTATGGTGAGATTCCTGATAGTTTCTGGTAAAACAGTATGATTATATAAACTATAAAACAAGTAATAAAATTAGATTATCTCACTGCTGCAACTCTCTTCCCTTCCATGTGGAGGCAAACCCACTTTAAACATTTTACTGACACCTAAAGGACGTGTCTGATTCACTAATTGTTACATAGCCAAAAACTACAGACCTCTGCGATTTGGATATTGCGTTTTTTTTTAATTGCGATTATATTTCAAAGCCGATTAATTGTGCAGCCTTAGTTAAAACCTGCCGTCTCCTCACTTCATATTGGGCTGTTATTATCAGGAAAACAATCTTGTGTTGCGATGACTATCCGTTCTGGACGACCCAAGTCTTTGGGAGTTGTAATGTTCAGAAGATCATTTGTAGATTTTTGGTAACTTTGGATCCTGATGCTGCAGTCGTCAGAGGTCTACAAGGACTCAGTCTGGGAAGGTCAAGAGCTCCGTAGGCCCGTTTTGCTCTGGCCCTTTCTTGCACAGATGCAGGCTGTGTGACAACGGGGTGGTAGAGTTGGGATGTGTTGGTGGTGGAGTCTCTTTGCTGAGCCAGGAGGACCCTGTTTACTTTCCTATTACCACCCCCCCACCCCTCTGTGACCTGCTGACAGCTGCAGATGAAGAGATAGGAGCCTGGAGCACTGAGCAGGACAGGTGAGAGAGGGAGGAGTCCAAAGCCCTCTGTCAGCAACAACAGCCCTGGGACACAGAGATGGCAAGCTGTTACTTCTGAACCGTCTTTCTGTCTGAGCAGGGTCGCAGTGGCAAGACGTCTCTGACCATGAAAGCTGGCACAAAGCAGAAGATGGAAAGTCTCCTCCCTTGTTTTAAGGGGTCACCTCTCAGCTCTAGAGTTACACAGGGTTTCCCCTTTAGAGGGTTCTGTTGTGTGGTCCATTTATGGGGCAGGGGGCAAGCTACGCCCTACTCCTTGCCCCGTGGTTGATGAATGGGCTCTTTGTGGGCCTGTGGAAACAAGCTGAATCCCTCCATCCACCTCCATATGGCGAGGCCTATAGATCTGCTGTAGCCCGAGGCCACAGCGAACATCTGCCTCTTCCAGGGCGCGCTCCCAACTCCAAGGCACCGACCGGACACCGCACATGTGTCCCGCTGCCGCTCTGCTTTCATTTTCAACGTTTCAGCTTGGCTGCGGCCAAGCCAAACTGACACACGATAGCATTAGTGCTTTCAGACGTGGCAGGTTGGGCTTGTTCGACCCTCATTGGAAGCGTTGGGTGTAAACAGAGAAACCCCATGTCTCTGCACTTTCCTCCTTAGCTGTGTTTTCTGCTTTGTGTCGTGCTGATGAGGTGAAACGTCCTGGCAGAACGACTCCGTCACGGCCGTCCTGGAAAGGCTCTGTCCCCGTGGAAGTTTGGACTCGGCTGCTGTGACGTGACTCAACCACACCGTCAGTGAGGGACTCCCGAAAAGCATGCCTCTCCTCTCAACTTTGCTCCATAATTCTGGAGAACGCCTGTGCTCCAAAGCTGACTCCGCTGTTAGGAAACCAGATGTCCATTTTTGTGAGGATGGTCATGAGCTGGAGGTTGAATTCCTGTGGCAATAGAGCTCCACGGAGACTTAATTAAAAGAGCGACTGTGCAAACGTTTATCCAGCCTCTCCTGCCTGTCAGGGGGGACACAAAGGGACATTCCCATTGTCTTTGGTGTCCATTCTCCACCGGCGTGTGACTGATAGGTAAACACCTACCTGCATAAAGGTGTGATTGATGGTTAAACTCGGGACTGTGCCCTCAGGTGTGCCTGCTGCTCAGACTGCGGCGGACATTGTTAAGATGATGCATGAACAATACAGATTAAACTGGGGCCTAACTGAAGAAAAAAAAAACTCCGTCTTTGTTATTTTTGGCTGGGATTCGTCAATGATTAGGAGTCCAGCTGAGAAACTCATCATGACTCTGCTGTTCTGTTTCATATCTGGTCCATTAAACATATTTATGGTGCCATGAAAAAGTATTTCCTCCCTTAAACACATTTCTTCTGTTTTACTTTCTTTTTTAATACCTAAATGTTTCCAAGCATCAAATAAATTTGAATAAAAGATAACCTGAGTAAATACAAAGAGCACTTTCCCACAAAGAGCAGTTTTCAAATAACAATTTCATTTATTGAAGGAAAGGCACCTTTCAAACCAAGCTGGCCCTGTAGTAATTGCCCCCTTAAACCTAAAACCTGGTTCTGTTACCGCAGACAGAAACAATTGTTAACAATCCCGCTGTAGTAGGAATTTGGCCCACTATTCCTTCCAGAATTGTTTTAATTTACCTTCATCGTAGCGTTTCAAAGCCTGAAAGGCTGGTTTACGTCCATGCTACAACATATTAATCATATTTAAGGCTGGTCTTTGACTAGGCCACTCCAAAACCTTCATGTTCGATTTTTGAGCTGTTAGAAGTAGGACCTGTTAGTGTTGTGTGGATCATTTTCCAGCTGCATTACCCAACAGTGTTTGAACTTAAGGTCACAAACTGATTGCTGGACAATCTCCTTCAGGATTTCCTGTTGGAGAGCCAAAATCATTCATGGGTCCATCAATTACAGAAAGTGGTCCTGGTCCCAAAGCTGCTCAATTAAACTACCACCATCATGTTTTCTATTGATTTGTTCTTTTCAGAAACTTTCCTGGTAAACAAAAGATCGTTCTTCGTGTAATTTCTCCAACGGATGCAATTTCCAGTTGATCTCAGTCTCATTATCGTTAAATTTTGATCTCTGACCTTTTTAAAGGTGCACAGTGCAAGTTTTGAAGTTAAATATTATTTATTTTCTTTCCCATACATGCCCTTGTGATCGGCCGATGTGTAAAATGAGTTATGCTCTATTTACCACAGCCTGGTGTCATTTCAACTTGTCACCAGAGGGGGCAGACATCTGCAAAAACTCTGGAACTTACTCTTTGCTCCTTTAAATGAAGTAAGTGAAGTCTGCAAAACGTTTGGTGCTGTTCTGGGTTTTTCTGTGACCTCCTGGATGAGTTTTTGATGCTCTCTTGGAGTAATTTTGGTAGGCCAACCTTTTCTGGAAATGTTTACCACTGGCTCCATGTTTTCTCCATTTGTGGATACCGGAGTCTGAGAAATGGCTTTGCAAACTATTCTGGACTGATGGAAGTCAGTGGTTTTGCTTCTCATCTGTTTTTGAATTGTTATTAGATTATGCCACTTTGTGTTGCTTTTTTTTATGTTGCCACACAGGTACTATTAAAGTGATTTCTTGATTCTACATGTCTGGCAGGATTCATGGTTCAATTAGTTACAGAAAGTTGTCCTGGTCCTTAATCTTAATTAAGTCGTGATTTAACAAGAGGAGCAATTCCTTTTCTATTTAGGGACTGGGCTTTGGGATAGCTTTGATTCCCTTAATAAATAAAACTATTATTTAAAAACTCCATGTTATATTTACTGTGGTTATCTTTGATGTTAGAAATTCCCGCTCTATAACATTCGAGATAAACTTCAGTTGCAATTTTGTAGGTCCTAAACTTCCTCCGGCTTTTCCCTTTCAGGGCTCGCCACAGTGAGTCATCATGTTATAAACTTTCATGGTAAATCTGTCAAAAGTTTGACGCCTGATGCCCTTCCTGATAGGGATTAAAAACATTATTATTTATACATATATTACAGCTTATTGTGTGGTTGACCCACAACTCTTCTGGGTCAGATGGAGGAGTTTTAGTATCTTGGTGTCTTGTGCAGCAGTGATGGTGGGATGGAACGTGAGATGGACAAACGTTTCGGGGCTTCCTCTGCACTAATGCGGCCGCTGCTCAGGTCTGTTGTGCTGAAAAAAAAAGAGCTGAGCTAAAAGCAAAGCTCTCGGTTTACCTATAGGTTTACGTTCTGACCCCTAACTAAGGTCACGGGGTGCGGATCATGACCGAAAGAATGAGATCCTGGATACAAGAGGCCAAAATGGGCTTCCTCCTGAGGGCGGCTGGGCTCAGCCTTAGAGATAAGGTGAGGAGCTCTTATCTAGGGGAAGCTCAAAGTAGAGCCGCTGCTTCTCCGCATTGAAAGGAGTCGGGTCTGGTATTTCATCAGGATACTTCCCGGATTCCTCCCTTTGGGGGTTTTCCAAACACTTCCCACTGGAAGGAGACACCGGGGAAGACCCAGAACTCGATTGAGGGGCTATATATCCATCAAAAGAGAAGAGATGGATGGATATAACATGATGGAATATATTATGAACTCGCTGTTTTAACTTCTCGGTCACAACAGATTCAGCTGAGAATGTTTCATTTTTATCAGACAGTGATGGAAAACACAAAATGCTTTCCTCTCTTCTGGAGTTTTTCAGAGCTGGATTTTCCTCACGTTACGCAGCATGACAGAGGTCTGCTGCAATGACAGTAAAGCAGATGTTTTTTTTATGCATTGCCAGACGCTCCACTGATGCGGTGTCGGACTAATTTCCTCTGGTCTGAGAGTGCCGTGGCGGCCTAATCGACATTTCTGTTGCAATCCCGGCCATCTTTGAGCACTTACAAGAAATATTCAGCCCCCCCCCCCCCCCCCCCCCCCTATTTATGATCCACTGCTTCAGCCATACCTCGTAGAGAAATGTATAGAAAGCTGTATTTGTACATGCGGCCACTCAAAGAGTTGTAAGCGTTCTGCTTCTTGTCGTCACGTCTCTCCTGCAGATGCGAGAACTGTGTGGAGATGCTGTTTGTGCGCGGCTCGGGGAACTGCGTGCAGTGCGACACGCCTCTGAGGAAGAGCAACTTTCGCGTGCAGCTCTTCGAAGATGCATCCGTGGACAAGGAGGTAGAGATCCGCAAGAAGGTGATGAAAATGTGAGTCGGGTCGGGTCGGGTTGGGTTGGTGGGGGGGGGGGAGCATTAGGGGTGTGGTTCTGTGTGTTTATATGTTACTCCAGGCCTCCTCCCACTTCTTAAGCCGCCTTTGTCTTTCTCATTACACTGTTTGTTTTGTAGACAATGAGTCTCCCCGGGGGGGTGGGGGCAGAGGCTCTTTCTCTGTCAGATTTTTTTTTACTCCGCAGCCCCTCCCTGCCCTCTTTCACTCCATCTTATCAGTGTCCTTTAATAGCCCCTTAATTGAGATCTAATGCATGTGTATATTGGGCAGAATGCAGAGATGGTTTATAAAATGGTTGATTTAATGGACGCTGTTGCCGGTGCACGCTGCCTGATTGCTCCTCTTGTTTCTCTGCAGCTATAACATGAGAGAATTCGACTTCTCTACCCTGAGAGACTATAACGACTATCTGGAGCAGGTGGAGGACATAGGTAGGAGCACGGCCTCAGTCTGGACTAACTTTAATGTTTTCTCATTGGCTCTGGGCCTCTTACTAAGCACTGCTGCCAAATGGTGCAATTGATGTGAGAATATTTCTAGGCTGAGTCCAATTAGTACCTTTTGCTACTATTTCTAAAGGAGTAAAAAATGCAAACCCTAAATAAAGTTGTGAAAACATAAACTGTATCCTACCTTTGTTCTTCCAACATTTTTGTACATACTGTCATTTAATATCAGCTTTAACAATACTGAAGCGTCCAAATAATTTTAAATAAACAGCAAAACTGAAGAAAATGCATTTCAAATTGTTCTATAAAGTGCAACAAAAAATTATATTTTCTGGGTGGGAATAAACAAAAATTACTGACATCCCACACATGAGTTGCTCATGATTGGAGCATTGCTGCCCTGCAAGCTCACACATTTAGTTTGGTGCTCCTGACTGTAGACGTGAGAGTGAACACCACGCTGAGATCCAAAGGTCTGTCGAGGCCTTCAGGAAGAAGATGGTTGCAGTTTCTGAATTTGTTAAATGATTTGAAGAGGTTTCAAAAGATATCACCCACTTCACTGTAAGGGGAGAGAAGTCTACAGTTGTGGGACCTTCATAGGGGCTCCCAACATACCCAGATCTGGCCATCCAAGCAATTCACCCTGAAAGCAGACATAAAGATGCTAAAAGAAGTCTCCAAAAACCTTAAAACCTCATCTCTGGACCTATGGCCATTATATGGTCGACTGCAGGTAGTCCAAAATAAGGCTGCTCGTTTAGTGTTAAGATGTCCTTTTTCTACAAGTATTATTGATATGCACCGCACTTTATTGTGACCTTTATTGTTGCAGTACAATTTATTACTTTTTTTAAACAAAGTCATACTAACAGAGAGACCTGAATCATTTTATGAAAAGCTTCTTTATTCTGATCAGATGCACAATCATTTTACCAGATAATCATCAAATCTGTTGTTTATAGAGCAATTCGGGAATGGAATAAGTTACCTAAAAACATTAAAGATCTAAAAAGATCACTTTCTTTTAAAAGAGCTCTGAAATCTAACGTTTTAAAGTTAAGTTTAAATTCAAGTCTATGTATGTAATTTATAAAATAATGTCCTATATGTGTATGAACAATTTTGAATTGTTTCAATTCGACCCCAGGAAGATTAGTAACCACTTTGGTAAAAAACTAACGGGGATCCTAATAATTAAACAAATAAACAGCCTCTTGCTACTAAGGTGCATGTCTGTAAAATCAGCAATCAAACTGTACAGGTTTAATTTTTATGGATCCAAATGATCTTCGTGCACAGCTTCCGTGTGCTTTATGTCGTAAAAGGATCCAGCTGGGCTCCCCTGTGCAGCTCAGACGGTTTGCTGCAGCCGTAAACACTGCAAGTAGGAAAGAACTTAAAAACACCCAAATAAAGTGGAAATAAATACAACTTACTACACCCAGAGGAGAAGAATGAAAGTGTATAGATTTATTAAATTAATGAAAATACCTGCAACGTTTTTTTTTTTTTTTTTTAATTGGTGTTTGGTTCTGTTTAGCAGAAATCTCTTAATGTTAACTTTTTATGTTTTTGATTTGACATGTATTGATTGTGGTTTTTTTTTAACGTATCTTTATTACTTTTCTCATATTATACAGGAAAAGCTTTGTACCAAAGCATACAAACTTCTTATACTACACAGAACAAGGTGAACAAGTAAACCGTAACAACAACAAAAATACACACAGTGAAAAAAAAGACAATAAATAAATTAATAAGTAAATAAATAAAACTAAACTAGGAAACCCTGTAAAAACATGTTCAAAAAAAGATCAATATACAGTACAGACATGAGAGAAAAAAATAATAATAAAAAATAAAAAAGAGAAAAGAGAGGGAAAAAAAGGGACATAACATTAAGGCTCAAATTAATTAATCAGTTAAAAGGATACTTAAACAGATGTTAACTTTAACCAGCACAAAATCAATGATGGGTGCAAAAACATTTGATGTTTGACAATGTAACAAGTTATCACATACTATTATTTTCTATTTTCATTTAAAATTAATCAAATTCCAAACAGATTTTGCACTTTTTAAAGATATTTTGGAACTATTTATCAACTCACCAGCCACTTTATTAGGTACACATTCCAAGTACCGGGTTGGACACCCTTTTGCCTTTTAAAGATATTTTGCAGCATTAGAGCTACACAACATTGTAACTTTAGAGTTGAAGACATTTATGCATATTTTATTTTTTTTACCTTTTGCATGCAGTTTACAACCTGACAAACAACATCGATGTAGAGAACACCAAGCTGAGGATGGAGCAGTACCAGAGAGAAAACAAAGACACCATCCAGAGAAATAAGGCGAAGCTGGTATGCACCGCCTCCGCTGGCCTCTCTTAGACACGGCCACGACTTCAGATTTGTGGTCAGTGATGTCGCATGTTGTTTTTTGAAGATCCCGTTTTCCCTCTCCTCCCTCAGACGCGGGAGCAGGAAGAGCTGGAGGAGCTGCTGCTCCTGGAGCAGCAGAGCAACGAGCAGCGGAGGCTGGACGTCCTGCAGGAGGAGCAGAGGCAGCTGCAGGCCAAGAGGAAGAGCAAACAGGCTCTGCTGGATGAACTGGTGAGGAACCCACGTGTTGCATGTCCGTATTTACTAAAACCGACAAACCCGGTGATGGGAAAGTGACAAGCGTGGCTGATGCACATTCTTTACCACACACTCACACACAGTCACCCTGAGGGTTGATGGCTGTGACACCATTAAGAGCTTATTACAAGTCATTGCACTGCAGCTTGCGTTGCTCCCATTCTGTGATCTCAAAGCCTTTCGGCTCCGTTGTTTTGAGTTGAGGGCTTTGGAAGTTATTGTTCCTGCAGAGCCGCCTGCAGAAGGACCATCACAGATAGCAGGTTAAGCTGTGTGCTTGTTTGTTTGAGGCCCAGCGGCTGTTGACTGTAGGCAGATGAGATCAACGCAGACCCCCCTCCGAGGGGAGCTCTCCAGAGCTCGTGCATCTCTACCTCTCTGTGGCCATTTGCACACAGAATGAATCTACAGGTGCCTTGCAAAAATATTCCCCCCCTTTGGCTTTTTAACCTATTGTGTTACATTCCAACCTGTAACTTAAGTGTTTTTACCTTAAAGTGTGAAAGGCCCCAGAGGCTGCAGCACCACTAAGCCAGAGGCATCACACCATGAAGACCCAGGAGCGCTCCGAACAAGTCAGGGTGGGGTTTTAGAGAATATAAAAAATGTCGATGTTCCCCCGGAGCATCATCAGATCCATCATCTTCAAATGGAAACCACATGGTACCACAACCAACCCGCCATGGTGCTGCCCACCAGAACCCACAGACCAGGCCAGGAGGGTTATATATCATAGAGGCAGCACAGAGACCAAAGGTCATCCTGAAGGAGCTGCAGGAACATAATCAGCCAGACGCTCCGTAAAGCTGAGCTTCTTGGAAGAGTGGCCAGAAAAAAAAGTATTATTTAGTCTTAAAAAATAAGAAGGCATGTTTTGAGTATGGAGGAAGGTGCTCTGGTCAGATGGGACTAAAATGTAACTTTTCGGCCACCAAGGAAAACGCCGTCTTCCGCAAACCCAACACGTCCCGTCACCCCAAGAACCTCATCCCCTACAGTGAAACATGGTGGTGGCAGCATCATGCTGTGGGGACGTTTTTCATGACCAGCGACTGGGAAACTGGTTCCAGTTGAGAGAAAGGTGGATTGGTGTTAAATACAGCGATGTTTCGGAGCAGAACCTGTGAGTCTTTCTGTGATTTGAGACTGGGACGGAGGTCCACCTTCCAGCAGGACAATGACACTCGGGTGGGTTAAGTGGAAATGTGTTGGAATGGTCTAGTCAAAGTCCTGACTTCAGTTTAATTGAGATTCTGTGGTTAGACTAGAAGATCACGGTTCACAAGTGAAAACCATCCAGCATGGAGGAGCTGGAGCAGACCAGACGTGGTCAGCTCATGGAAGCGGATCCAAAGCCACTTTACAAAGTCCTGCCTGACAGTTATGCACACTGGCATTTTCAGCAATTTTGTCTAATTTGTTGTTTGCTGCAAAATAAAAAAAATACATCTTCAAAGTTGTAGGCATGTTCTGTAAATGAAAAGACTGCAAAGCCTTAAACCATCTATTTTAGTTCCAAGTTATGAGGCAACAAAAGCCACAAAACAAAATGCCAGGAGGACTTTTGCTTAGCAAGTCATTGTAAGCAAAAGTCAAATATGCTTTATTACTATCAGTAAATACATTAACTTAACTAACTATATGCTTCAAATTGGATTTCTCGACACATTTCTTGAACTTTTTTAATTTAGGAATATCGTTTGGTCACTCCAAACGATCAAACCAAAAACATTTCAGTGAATTAAGCTGTCATTTTGTTTCTGGTGCACAAATGAATGTTAAAAGCTCTGCTGGGTTAGGGTCAGTCGGTTTTTAATAAATACAGAAAAGCTCCAAAATTCGTGACTCCATTCCTACAGTTATCAAATAAGTTTCAATAAGCAGTCAGTGTTGCTGCACTCTGCCTGTCAGCTGGCTGAAATAAGGTGGCCAGACTTTTACCTTTTCCTTCCTAACCTGACTATTTAAACAGCCAATAGCAGCTTGTTACACTTGTGTTACCCCAAAAAAAGTGTAATACAATAAAAAAGGGACAATATTGTGCTCAATATCAGATTTATTTGAAAACTGCTACCAAATTTAATGAGTGTTTACTCTTTATTCTTTCAGAATAAAAGTCACTATCATCATAACGGTAACAATTATTTTAATTGAACTTTATTGATCTCACAATGGAGAAATTAACCTGCTATGATTATTTATTTTCAGCAGTTGTGTGTTTAAATTAAAGGGATTAGGTTTAGTTTGGTTTTACAGATTTTTAGTGAATACAGTGAACCATGGCGCTATCATAGCATCCCGTGCCTAAACTATGCGCTCATGCCTGACGGCACTCTGACCTTGCATTTAATTGGAGGTTGTGTTTGCAACTTTTTAATATCCCTGCCTCCAGTTCAGTGACGGCGTGCCTGAAAGCACCGTTTTCTGATGGTTATCTCGCTGCGGTGATGAAGGATGGAGAGGGGCTGCCGTCAGTGTCGGCTCTTAATGAAACGCGCTAATGACAGCCGCTGAATTCTCCCCGCACCGCTTGTGTTCCTGCAGGAGAAGTCTCAGCTTCCTGCCACCATCTTACTCGCGCAGCACAAAGTCCGCGCCGCCCAGCTGGAGACCGAGATCGAGCAGCAGAAGCAGAACGTGAAGCCGACCAGTTTGTTCTCAACTGGAATCCAGATAGTAAGTAAACGTTTTTGATATCAACACCGAAAAGTCGGGTAAAGTACCAGTTTGGTGTTTTCAGACTTTATTTCCCCTCCTTCCTTCCTGTTGTTCTTCCTTCTTTACTTCCTGGTTCCCATCCTCTATTCATTCTTCCTCCACTCTCTTATGTCATCCAGTCTTTCTTTTTAGTCCTTGTCGTTCTTTTCTTCGTTGTGTTCTATCTCTCCATGTCTTTCCTGCTCTAAGTCCTTCCTTGTATCTGTCCTTCTTTTCTTTCTTATTCTGTTCTAACTATTGCTTTATTTTGTCTTCCTTTTTCATTTCTTTTCTTTATTCATTCTTTCCTTTGTCCTTAGTAATTTCCTTCCTTGCTTCCTTCCTTCTTTCATGCTCAGTTCCTTCCTTCCTTTCTTTCATCCATCCATCCATCCATCCATCCATCCATCCATCCATCCATCCATCCATCCATCCATCCATCCATCCATCCTCCCTCCCTCCCTTCCTTCTTTCTTTCATCCATCCATCCATCCATCCATCCTTCCTTCTTCCCATCCTTCCTTTGTCCTCAGTAATTTCCTCCGTCTGAATTTCCTTCCTTGCTTCCTTCCTTCCTTCATTCCTTGTTGCCTCCCTCCCATCCTTCCTAAATGTCTCCCTCCCTCCCTTCTTCCCTTCCTACTTCCCTTCCTCTCTCCCTTTGTCCCTCCATTCTTTCTTCATCCTCAGTATTTTCTTTCTTTCTTTCTTTCTCTCTCTTCCTTCCTTCATTCATGCTCAATAATTTCCTTTCTTCGATCCTTCATTTCTCTCTGCCTTCCCCCCATCCTTCATAAATTTCTCCCCCCCTCTCTTCCTTCCTATTTCCCTTCCTCTCTCCCTTTGTCCCTCCATTCACTCTTCATCCTCCGTATTTTCCTTTCTTCCACCCATTCATAGTGAATTTTTTGAATTAGAAATTAGCCTAAAATAATTGGAAGCTTGGAAACGTTCAGTCTGGAAAAATTCAAATTTTCTTTCATGTTAAAATGTGTCAGGACCTTGTATTAAGTGAGACATTAGTTTATCTATTCATAGAAAAGTTTTATGACTGAGAACAGAGTGGACATTAACCATCCCCATTATAATTTACAATGCTTTTAACTCGGCTACGGCTCAACTCGTGCAGAACAACTCTGAAACCTTTTTTGTCCAAAACACTTCTGCCCCCATCCCAGCCGGGCAGCTCCCTGTTCGTACCAAAACAAACAGACTGCTGGCATTTCTCTGGGGCAGAACGTTAAGCAAAGTGTTGTGGCTCATAAACGATGTCCAGTAAATCCATAATTTAATCGTCTCTTATTTTGCGCTAGCCTTGGTAACATGTGTAACGGTTAAGATTAGTGGTCGGTGCGTACGTCAGGACTGTGGCTTCCCACCTGCAGGTCAGAAATAAAAGTTAGAGATGCACCAATCAGCTGATGAGCCTCGGTGTTAAGATATTTAAAGTGTGGATTTTCAGGAGTGTTTGTGAAAAGTAAAGAGCCCCGCCATTGTTTCTGCTTGTTGAAAGCTGCTAGGTTTTTCCTTTTTGTTGACAAAAGTGAACTTTATGAAATATGGGTATTTGGTTCATGAACAGGACTAAATGTTGCAGTTTGTTCTATCAGGATAAATCTACACGGCACACGGTAACGTATCTGTCCACTGTGTTCTGACCAAAGCCGGGTCCTTCCTGTCCTGTTCTCTGTTTCAGTCTAATTTAGAAGTCATTACTCGTAAACGCCACTGTATTAATAAGCCCGCGGACCTGAATCGGAGGGTCTTTGTCCTCGTCTGGCGCATCTTCAGTGTGGGAACGGGCCCTGACCTTCTTCGCTCATATCCCCACATTCCTCCGCGAGAGCGGCGGGTCCCGCGAGGGCCGAGCATGCGGGCTCCGGGCTTTAGCGGCGCTGCAGTTTATGCACACGTTGCGTGGAGAGACCTTCATACTTGGCTGTCGTTCATGTTTTTTCGGTCGTTTGTTTTCATTTTAACGGGATGAGATAAGCTGTGTCATCATCCCCGCTGCTCCCTCCTCAGCAGCCCTCATGAGATACGGTTGTCTTCTCACAGTTAAGTGATGCATGGCGCAGATATCTGCTTTGTACTCACCTAAAGCTGGAGACTCGATTTTGACACGCTTTGTTATATGCAAACTCTCACTTTTCTCTGCCTCGTACACAGTTCCTTAAGCATGTTGCAATGTAGGGCTGTGAATATCCCGCGCTTTAATATAAACACGGCGCAATTGTGTTGCTCTTGGCTTCTTTTCTGGCTGTTTTTCCAGCCCTTAATTTCGCTGCTTCTTCTCGTTCGAGCTGCTTGTTATTTGAACGGAGCTCTCGCCACGCATCTTCTCGGTGGGACTGAGAGACGCGAGTCGGGGGGGAAAAAGTGTTGGTTTGGATTTCCCTCCGCCTCAGAGTCCAGAGGAATGACTTGTGTTTGACTTGGTAGGTTTTCAGCGAAGAACTGTGGCTTCCTGCGGATTGCTGGAATGCATGTATCTGCGAGCGCTACGGTCTGGACAGAAAATTAGGGAAGAGAAGATCTGAAATATGTAAATGTTTTATTGCAAAGGGTGATTTGTTATACCTGTAGCGTTGTTGTCTGTGACAAAAAACATAAACAATATGGGCGCAGCTATGTGATAAGATCACTATTGCCCATTATTATTAGTACAGTTCTTTACAAAAGTATGGACAAACCTGAGTTTTTTTAATATTTTGTCATGTTTCATCCACAAGCTTACTTCTGTATTTTAATCACATTTTAATGTCCTTCTTATTTTATTGTCTGTTTTCTATTAACTGTAGCACTTTGAGATTTCTTGGAAGTGTAAAGCGCATTACAATTAAAATCTATTATTATTATTATTATTATTATTATTATTTAATTGGGATTTCTTTTCTGGTAGATCAACACAAATCCTTGTAAAGGTGCATTTGAATAAAAATGCATGCTTTTCAGGATTTTCTTTTTTACACATAAATATCTGAAGTGTGGCGTAGATTTTAATTCAGCCACATTTACTCTGATACCCCTGAATAAAATCTTTAATTAGTAAACGGAGTCAAACTCTGCATGATTTAATCTCAATTTAAATCTAGCTGTTCTGTTTCTGGCCTCAGAGGTTTGTTGAGAACATTTAGAGAACAAACAAGTTAATGTAAAGCAAGTAAAGCAAGGAACCCAGCGGGGACGGGTCAGGGAGAAAGTTCTGGTTCTGTTTAAAGCGGGGTTAGGTTCTAAAACAATATCCCAAGCTGTGAACCCCTCCCCGATCAAATCCATCATCTGAGTGCGAAAACCTGCCAGGGTACTTGACAGGCTGGGAAAGGACAGCGTTAATCATAGAAGCAGCCAGGAGGCCCCCGGTGGCTCTGGAGGAGCTTCAGAGATCCACGCCTCAGGTGGGAGAATCTGCAAGATCAAAGGTGTTTTTTTTTTAAAGAAAGACATAAGAAGTCAAATGTCTTTGAAAGCATTGTGGCAAATGCTTGCATTTTGCCACAAGCCACGAAAGCAAACATGTTGAACAAAATGTCCTGGTCAGACGAGACCGGAGCATAGCCTATATGCAAACGTGTCACTGTACGCCACCCCGAACATGGTAGCGGCAGGTTCCCGCTGTAGAGAAGCTTTTATTTCAGCATGGAGAGGGAAGCTGGTCAGAGTTTATGACAAGATGGAGTGAGCAGGATAATCCTGAAAGGAAACCCGTTAGACATCCATATAAATACAGACTGTGGAAGAACCACCGTGCTGGTTCTATTGGACTTCAGTGCAGCATTTGATACTGTTGATCACTCCATCCTGTTAGAACGCCTGGAGAACTGGGTCGGCCTCTCTGGTACAGCTCTCCACTGGTTTAAATCCTACTTAAAGGACAGGGACTTTTTTGTATCAGTAGGTAACTTTACATCAGAGATGACAAAAATCACATGTGGGGTTCCCCAAGGGTCCATTCTGGGTCCCCTCCTCTTCAATATCTACATGCTCCCTCTAGCACAGGTAATAAAAAATAACAACATCAGCTACCATCATTATGCAGATGACACACAGCTCTACATCACCATGTCACCAGGTGACTATGAACCAGTTCAAGCACTGAGTAAATGCCTAGAAGAAATCAATGCATGGATGTGCCAAAATTTTCTCCAATTGAATAAAAACAAAACTGAAGTAATAATATTTGGACCAATAGAGGAGAGATCAAAAGTTAGCTCACAGCTTCAGTCGCTTCAGCTAGGAACCACTGATCAGGCCTGAAATCTGGGAGTAGTGATGGACTCAGACCTGAACCTCCAAAAGCATCTAAAGACAATTATAAGGTTGGCTTTCTATCACCTGAGGAACATTTCCAGGATTAAAGGACTGATGTCTCAGCAGGATCTGGAAAAACTAATCCATACGTTTATATTTAGTAGAACTGATCACTGCAACGGTGTTTTCACAGGTCTGCCTAAAAAGTGGATCAGAACGCTGCAGCTGATCCAGAACGCTGCTGCCCGCGTCCTCACTAAGACTAAGAAAGTAGAGCACATAACCCCAGTTCTAAAGTCCTTACACTGGCTCCCTGTATCTCAGAGAATAGACTTTAAAATACTTCTGTTAGTCTATAAATCCTTAAATGGCTTAGCACCTAAATACATCACAGACTTGTTATCAGGGCATCAACCCTCCAGACCACTCAGGTCTTCTGGCTCCAGCCTGCTCTGCGTACCTAGAACCAGAACTAAACATGGAGAAGCAGCATTTAGTTCCTATGCTCCGCTTATCTGGAACAAACTTCCAGAAAACTGTAAAAGTGCGGAAAGCCTGAGTTCTTTTAAATCAAGATTAAAAACACATCTGATTAAAATTGCCTTTGACTGTTCTAGTTAAACAGTTTTACTGTTTTTAATGTTCTTTTTTGTTACTACATTCTATCCCTACTTGCTTTTATTCTATTTTCTATCTACATTTTATTATTTTGGTATATCTTAATCATGTAAAGCACTTTGTATTGTCTTGTACTGAATTGTGCTATATAAATAAATTTGCCTTGCCTTGCCTTGCCTAGAGGGGTTCGCCTTTCAGCAGAACAACGAGCATAAACATTCAGGCAGAGCTACAGCTAAATGGTTAAGATTTTTCAAACCTACTTCTTGTTTAAAAGCCCAAGCACATGTGGGTGCCTCATTTCCTCACCTACAGTCTTTCCCTTTCTGCCCCCCCCCCACCTCCTGTCCTCATCACGGCGGCTCCAGCCTGGGCCAAGTTGCTTTAATCATCTCACTTCTCATCACCCTGTCCATTGTGCTTGAAGATGCAAGTTCTTCCTCAGCCTCCCTTTCATTTCAGACTGTATTTAAAACCGGACCTTATGTTGAATCTTGGCTGTTTTCATCAGAGCTGGCACAGCTCATCATCAGGATGGATTTTCTTAGAACTGGTGGGTGGGGGGTGTCCTGGCTAAAAACCGATGTTCCTTTGCCGGCGGAGTGTAAACGTCACGGTTGAGTGGCCTGATGAGGAAGTTGGCCAATCCTGGGGGAAAGTCGTATTAGTCCAGGTGTGATATGTGGTGGGATGGGCCCGGTCTTGCCTCAGGAATGGTCTGGAAATGTTCACTAATCCCTTCACTTTATAGGTGCTCCATTGAACCAGGAGACGCACAAACAGCCATGTGCGGGTGCATGCAGATAAATACACCCGAGCACACAGCGTTTGAAGTGCCTTTCTAAAATAGATGTCCTCTGAAATCAAAAGACACGCTCCGTGTGGGAGGATTCGCTGTTTAAACAGGCTTGTTGTTGTCTGACACAGGAGCGACCTCGCAGCCGAGCACGACGCCAAGACTCGTCGTGCCGTGGAACAGCCTACTTGGCATTTGCTTTGAATGGAACAAAGATTTTAAACGAGTAAAAAAAAGAAAAACACATTAACATGCAATCCGATTCTCAGACGTCTGTGTTTTTTGTGGCAGTGAAGGTAGAAAACTTCATCTTAAATGCGTTTTTGTATGGATGGGGGGGGGGGGGGGGATTGTTCTCAGCTGCTGTAGTGTCCCATTCCGGAAAGCAGCTGACCCATGGGGAATCTTTCCACCTTGGAGCGGCTTTCAGCGCCATCTTAGATGAAAGGCCCCCCCGGTTCCTGCTCCGCCGGGGGGCCCCGAGCCCTCCGCCCGACAGGCAGCAGAGCAGCTGACATACCTGATGGGGCCGGCGTGGGCACCTAATGAAACAGGAGGCACACAAACAAATAGCAACAGCAACACGCGTATGGTGGAGCGAATGTGGGTGGAAAGTTTGTCCCCAAACATTGGTGTGTGTCTGGCTGAAATAACCCGGGCTCTCTCAGGCTTTAGCCCGTTCCACACTTGGACGCTGGAATTTGCCTGCCATAGAAAACACAACGCATTCACACACAGAGAGAGAGAGAGAGAGAGAGAGAGAGAGAGAGACGCTGAAAGCGTGTTTGCTCCCCTGGCTGAGTCCTCTACCGTGACCTCTGCTCAGGAGATGCACTTGTCGACGCAGGCCGCTCTGCAGACTGGCCCAACCTGTTCTGTCTGAGTTGTTGCTGTATACTCACCGCAACCCCCACTGACGTTTGCACTTTATCTTCCTTTTCCTCTTCACTCTCCAGAGGGGGAAAAAAACTGAAAGAGATCTTTATTACATTGTTGTAATAATAATAATAAAAAAAACACGGGTAAACTAGATCATGACGTTTTGACCTTTTCGGTTTTTTTTTTTGTTTAATTACTGCCATGCATGTTAGAGCATGCAGGGGCTCTGGTGAAGAGGAGGGGAGTTTGGAGAGCCGGGAGTCCTGATTGGCACCGGCACATGTGCGTTCGCACCTCGGCCCCCTCCGCTGTCCTGGCCTCGCTTCGGTGGGCCCCCGTCAAGCCCAGCCTGCAGGCCCGGCCGGCCCCGCTTGGCGGAAAGAGGAGTTGTCAGCTTTAGGGGCTTTGCGCCGGAGCAGCTGCCGCTGATCAGGGAGATATATTTAAACTGGTAAGGCACAGGGAGCCAGCAGTTTTTACACTTGCTACTTGCTGCTCGGCGTGCCAGTGAGCAACCCAAAGCCCTTTTATCCACACAGAAGCACCGGCAGCTCCGGGGCAGGAGAAGGAAGCGAGGGCTGAGAATGGGAAGCAGTTAGCATAGCTCCTAACAAGCTATGCTCCACGGTTCCCTCTCCAATGTTCACATCATCACTCCAAGCATTAGTGAGGAGGGCCCCACCGGCTCCCAAAGCCCCCTGGGGACCGAGTGAGTTCATGTGGTTCTGTGGTGGGAAGGTGCTGATGGAGAGGTTAGTCTCTGCAACCTTGACGCGTCCTGCTGAGCTGCAGAATAAGGCCAGAGACTGGAGGAGTGTGGGGAGGGGGGGGGGGGGTGCTGATATTTGCAACGTGGGTGCAAGTTTTTCCTGTTTATTTTGAGTGATGGCCCACGATTGGTTGATCGGTTGAAAAATGAAGCAATGCTTCATAATTAAGTGACCGCTGGTGGTACTTGGGCTGCCTTCACTGGATGTCATTAGAAATTATGCGTTTAAATAATTCCGACGCAGAACCAAGAAAATTAACCACGGACAAGGAGCTAATGCTGGGGAAACTGCTGTGAATAAATAAGTATGTTTCCACCCCTGGCGAATGTTTCCTTTTGTCCTTTTTTGTTTTACATCATAAAACCAAATTTTAATATCAGACAAAGATGGTCCCTTCAGCCGCTCCGTTACTCAGGGGTTCCCGCCGCAGGCCGCTACAACTTTGCAGAGTCTGTTTTTTTTTTACGCCGGATACCTTTCCTGATGCGCCCGGGATTCGAACCCGTGTCCAAGAGTTAAAGTCATAGACTTAAATACACCACAGAGGGACGAGCCTACAAAGACACAGAGTAAATTAAAAATAGTTTCTTAATGAAGCTAATTTATCTAAACCAGTCTTGCTCTGAGTGGAATAAGCGTCCCCAGACCATGATACCACCACTGCCATGTTTGTCTGCAGGTATGTTGAGGTTTTTCTGAAATGCTGTGTCTGTTGCAGACCAAATGCATCAAAGGTGCACACCACCTCCGCTTTAGATGTCTTTCTGGGTTCTTTTGAGACCTCCTGGATGAATTGTAGACACTCCTGGAGTCATTTTTGTTGGCCATGAACTGACAGGAAGTTCCATCAAGCTGTTCCATCTATTCTCCATGTTTGGATTTATGGTTCTCCATGTGGTTCTATAAATGTCTTTGTAACCCTTTCCAGACTGATGGATGCCAGTGATTTTGTTTCTCATCTGTTCTTGAATTTCTCTAGATGGCAATGTGCTGCATTTTGAGATGTTTTGACCTGTTTCACGTTGTCAGACGAGTTTTATTTGTCTAATGCATGTTTTGTTTCTGACGTTTATGGCAGGAATTAGGTTTGGTTTGGCAGGGGCAGTAATTCAACGTTGTCTTTGTCTGATTTGTGATGATTATAAACATTGAAGGGTTACAAAATAATGCCAAAAAAAGAAACCTGTAAGTTGGACAGTTTTACTAATAATTATAGGGAGAAATATGAGTTTCATCTGCAGTTTACAAACAAACTACCTGTGAATTAGGGGAAGCAAATGCGTCTGAATTCAGAAGCTCAGTCTAGGACCAGACTAACAGCTTTTAGCCATCGTAAGCTAAGAATGTATTTGCTACTAGAGAACTTTATTAAGAAAGAATAATGTGATGTAATACTCCTGTTAGGTAGAAGAGACGGTTCCATTTGACCTTTTGTTTTAACGCGGCCCATTTTTAGGCTACATCACAACACAGAAGCTTTATTTGTGAGTTAGTGGTCCAGATGCTGAGGATGCAGAAGTACTCCCTCTGGCTCGGCAGTGATTTCTTCAAATCATCCTTCCCCGTGGCTTTATTAGGATTGATTGCCCCCACAGCTCCCACTTCAGCGCCACAGGGGTGTCATAAGACTTTAAAAACCAGTTACATACACAAACTTACAATGCACGCAAAGTTGCATAGGTAGTGGGTGGGCCTCTGTGATGATAAAAGCAGATGTATATGTTGGCTCTCAGTTCTGTCGAGGCCCACCGGTCCTGTTGCCATTTCTGCCGCGCTGGACGTGGCTGGGGGTCTCTGTCCCCCACCCACTCTGTTGCTCTTCCTGCTCAGGAGCGTTTTGAAAGCAGCGTTCGTGTGTTGTAATTCACACTGGCTTTTAATAGGAGGTGACGAGTTTGTGATTGAGAGAGGTGTTCTGGAGGGGACTCCTCCGAGAGCCCGTCTCTGGGGTTTTTGGACCATATGAAAGGGTGAGGGTCTATAATCAAAGACGCACCGCAAAGGATCAGGTCTGTCTTATGTGGCGTCATGTTTAGCGGCATGATTTATGCCCTGGTACCTGGTCACGGCAGTTTTCAAGGTGCCCTAAGAGAGGAATGCATCAGAAATATCTCGGCACGGTTGGCTGGGTCTGTTCTGCTGTCACTAAAAAATCTGAGGTACTGAAATTCAGCTGTATGCTGCTCCCAGTTTGTCGCCAGCTCCCTCTGCAGCTGCACCTCTGTGGCTGTAGGGGGGTGGGGGGGGTGGGGGGGGGTGCTGGAGGCCTGAAGGAAGACGGATGGAGAGGCTGCAGGAGTGTGAAGGAAGGGGAAAGTGACAGGGATCGGGTTAGCAGGTCCGAGTTTCATTAGCATGCCTGGGATGTTCTGGTTCAGCACCTTTTGGGTTAAAGGTGGAATTAAAGCTACTATTCTACATCTGAAATTAGACTTTAAACTTAGAAATGTGGCGATTTAAATGTGATTCTGCTCTAATATTTATTATATCATGGAATAATGTGCATCACATTTTAATAGGAAAACAGTGAAAAGGTAATTCATTGTGCAAAGGTTCATGAAAATGTTTGTTAGTTTTGATGATTATGGCCCACACGCTGCAAAAACAGATCTAAAAAGTAAAAAAGTAAAAGTAAAATGTTCTTAAAGTTAGTGTATCTATCCTTGATTTGGGCAGGTAAATAAGATCATCTGCCAATGGAGTGAGTATTTTGACAACTAAAATAAGATAATTAGACATCCTGCACTTGTTCCTATTTTAGGTGCAAAAATCTTATTCCATTGGCAAATCATCTTATTTACCTGCTCAAATCAAGGACAAATGCACTAATTTTAAGAACATTTTACTTATTTCTAGTTCCGTTTTGCAGTGCAGCAAATGATCCCCGCCCCCTAATTTTTTGTTAACCAGAAAATTTGAATCTTATTTTATGTTACACTTTGGAAAACATGTCCATGTACTGTCAGTACATGCATTCAATGAATCTTCCATTTTGCATGAACCTCTGAGTCAGTGCGGTTGGGCATGGAGGAGATCAGATCTTGAAGCTCTGACTCCAGCTGCAGCTCACACCTGGTTTGTCTCCCAAACTCTTGACTGCATTCCACTTCAGTCGTCTCCAGGCCGTGTTCATCCCTGGTCCTTGAGCACCTTTTGCCAGCACACTTTTTCCTTCCACTCAACTTTCCATAAGCATGTTTGGATACAGCCCGTCTGAGCAGCTGATCTGTTTAGCTATGAGCTTTTGTAGCTTGTGGAGGAAGTAAACGACAGTCAAGTTAGCAGTCTGACATCCCTGTTTTAAAAAATTATTTTTATTGCCTGCCTTATTCTCATTCTGGTTCTGTACAAAAATTAATTTTGGGTTTTCATTTGCTGTGAGCTATAGTCATCATGACCTGAAGAAATAAATGCTTGGAATGCATCACTCTGTGCACAATGAATGTATATATATTTAGTGTTTGACTGAAATTACCGTACTAAGACAATGTTATTTCCCTTTATTTAAATTTCTTCCATGCACCTGTGCAGGTTTTATTTGACCACAGCGATCTGATTCATGTGACAGAACCAAACCTGCTGCTCTACTAATACAGCATCATCAAGCGGCGGTATGCAGGGAAACAAATATTGGGCTTTCACCACTCGTTCAGTGGAAAAAACCCACTGGATTGGAGTTTAATGCGCTGCCACTGTCACTATCTGTAGCCCTCCCCTCAGCACCACCTCACCTGCACAAACTAAAACCTGCGGCACTAAGATGCAGGCCCAGACTTGTTCTGTTAAAATAGCTGAAAGTCATTCTGAGGAGAAAAAAAAAGAGAGCAGTGCTGTGTGAATAAATTACCTGTAAAAAGTCCCATTAGCAGGGAGACATTTCCTTCCAGCAGGTATGATGGAGAACCCTGTGGGGAAAACCAACACCTGCACTGCAAAAACATATCTAAAAATAAGTAAAATGTTCTTAAAGTTAGTGTTTTAATCCTTGATTTGAGCAGGTAAATAAGATTATCTGCCAACGGAATGAGTATTTCTACCCCTAAAATAAGATAATTAGACATCCTGCACTTAAAATAAGCAGATGGAGATGCATTGTAACTATTTTAAGTGCCAGAATCTTATTCCATTGGCAAATCATCTTATTTACCTGCTCAAATCAAGGACAAATACACTAATTTTAAAGAATATTTGACTTATTTCTAGTTCCGATTTTGCAGTGTGAACTTCTACACAACAACCACGGCTCCTGGCAGCTAACCTAAGTTATTTAGCAAAACATAATTGTCAACAGCTAAAATCATTAGATTGCTGACGGATTTGTATATTAATCTACGAATTAAACAGGAGAGAAATGTTGCCTGTGGAAGCATGCTGATGATGTCGGTGTATTGTGCAGCTTTCTGCCTACGCTCAACAGGACAATGGCGCTCATTGTTCGGTTCTTATTGACCAAGAAAACTTTACATCTTCTTCCTTGTCTTTGTGCGTCGCTTTGAAAGCTCCAGCTCGGCTTTGCTTGCTTTATTTCCGCGTGTGTGTGTTTGTGTGTGTGTGTGTGTGTGTGTGTGTGTGTTCCCTAAGCCAAAGCATGTGTGACAGGCGGGCAGGGCAGTCTGCGGCCGCGGGGCACATGTTACTTGTTTAGTTTGGTTTTCATCAGCTCCCCTCTGTGTTCTGTTGTTTATTCTCCCCCGCTTCTTTTTTTTTTTTTTCTCCCTTTGCTTTCTCTCTTATCTTTTTATCTCCCCTTTGTCTCTGTGTGCCTTTGCTGAACTCTAAAGTAGTTGGTGCGTGTTTAAACAGCATCTCTTTTAATTCCAGGTTTGTTTCCACACTCTGGTTTTGTCTTCTGAGGCTCGCTCAGTAAAGCTGAAGGACCGCTGCGCTCCGGCGCTGGGTGGAAATTCCCTTTTTTTTTTTTTCTTCTTCTTTTTTTTTTAAGGGAGCAGCCCCAAATCTAACAGTTTTCCTGCTGATCGGCTTGATCAACAGCATTAGGGATCATTACAGCCGCCCTCATATCACGGCGTCTGGATCTCTGGCTTGCTGCTTTTGTGCATCTGGGCAGCATTTATGAGCCAAGCGGAGCTGAGGATTTGCCTAATGATGGTGCCATTCAGATTCATCCAAGTTCAGGAGCCCGGATCATGTTTGCATTCCCCCTCTTCCTGCTAAAGTTTCCAGAGTTGTTTAGTTGCTAACACATACTGTCGTCCTATTTCAGTTTATCCACAAAAGCATTGCGCCATTGGGAGGATAAATTAGGGCACCTATATCCATACCAGTTTGGGTGTTTTATTTAAACTTTTGCTTTTCATTTCCAGTATACACTGCGAAAAAATAAGTTAAGCTTTCTTGAAATGAATGTATTTGTCCTTGATTTGAGCAGGTAAACAAGATGATCTGCCAATGAAATGAGTATTTCTGACCCCTAAAATAAGATAATTAGATATACTGCACTTGAAATAAGATGATGGAGGTGAGTTGCTCCTATTTTAAGTGAAAATAATCTTATTCCATTAGCAGATAATCTTATTTACCTGCTCAAATCAAGGACAAATAGTCTCATTTCGAGAAAATTTTACTTACTTTTGGTTCCCTTTTTTGCAGCGTAGTTATCAGAAACAATAAAGATTACTTTGCATCTGCTGAGATATCTTTTTTTCTTTTCTTCCAGGGCCAGACTGTCTCTCTGCAGCCTTTGCCTAAAATACAGGAAGTTCTGTACCAGTACAAACCCCTTCAGATCGAGACCTACGGACCCGCAGCACCGGACCTGGAGCAGCTGAGCAGATTTGGGTATGAATTTATTTTCCTCAGTCTTGGTGCAGACCCAGCGACTAGGCCAGTTAGATTTACGGCTCTAGGGGTGAACGATTCGATGACTTTAGATCACGGAGGACTAGAACATGTTGAAGGTCTCCTAAAAGCAGAGATTGTGACATGGGCAATAAAGCAGGTTCTGTTTATTGCTGCTCTGTGCTTTTAGTTTTATATTCCTCCTTTTGTTTTGGGTTCATAGCCTAGCTTTTATGTAGAAAAACTGCGTTTTACCTGAGTTTGTTTTTTGTTTTAAAATTAAAACACATTTTTGGAGCGCCTAACAGTCTGAGATCAACTTTTAAACATTTGCATTTTTATTTAATGTCAATTGTGTCTGACGCAAGTTTGCTAAATGGCAAAATAGATAAAACTCTTTAGAAGCATTATTTGGCCCTAATACAGTTTTTCAGATTTTTTTTATATAGTAAAATTACAATTTCTCAATGCAAGGTTCTAATCTTGCTGTAAAAGCAAAGTGTGTGAAAACAACCAGCTTGTTCAGCTTCAAGCTAGTTGCTTAGCAGATTTAATTAAATATGAGTATTGAACCATAGCCTTTTAAACACGCACTTTGGTTATTTGCTGTTCCCTTTTTGAAATGACTCAGTTCCAGGTTTCAGGAAGTCGTATGCAAGGTTCAGAGTTAAAAATAAGAATGTAAATATTAACAAGATTTACAGATATATCGGTAAATATGACAGACAAGAGGGTTTTGGTCTTGGTGATGCTCTGAGAAAGGCTATTGCCTTGGCAAAAAACCTGCTATTGTTTCCACCTAAAGGCAATCTCATCACAAGTCATACTGAAGTCCACCACTGTTGTCTCATCAGCAAACTTCCTGGAGGAGTTTGAGCTATGCCTGGTGGAATAATCTTAAGTGAACAGCGAGGTCAGGAGGGGGCTGAGGACACAGCCTTGTGGTGTCCCAGTGTGAAGCAGATGCAAATGCAAATTCTCACCACCTGGTCTTTTTGGCCAAAAATTTAAATATCTGTCTTCAGATGGAGTTCTTGGAGACCTTTGAGTACTTCAGTCAATGAATGTTTTCTCAATCCAGGTGGTTTAGAGTGGGTTTTAATTGATTTTTTTAATGCAAATACCACATGTGGAAAGACCTTTTAGCTAAGATAGTGTCAGACTGTAAGACCAACTTTCATTAATAGCGAACACATTTTGTGTCTGAATATATAAATAATAAATAAATAATATAACCCCCCCCTCCCAACCCTGAAATTTAATTGAAACATTTCCAAAGCATTAACAGTTAATTTAAATTAGGCTCAAATTGGTCTGGAGGGGTGGGGTGGTCTATGGCTGATATGAAAAGTTTACACAGCTGTTCAAATGTCAGATGAAACATTGAAACCAAGATAAATAATTAAAAAACTTTTTTTTAACCTTTAATGTGGCTTTAATATTCAAAAGTCAGCTCAAAACTGTTGGGCAGGGGAATTAAATTTTTAAACTTGAACTAGGGCTTGAAGATATGGCTTAAAAATAAAATCTCAGATTCCGATTAATCGATTTGTTTTCTCTCCCTTTGATTTTGTAAAAATAAACTACTGAAATTATTTTTTTAAAACATTTTTTGGCTGCGTTGGTGGCGCAGTGGGTAGCGCGACCCATGTTAGGAGGCTTTAGTCCTTGACTCCAACCCGCGGTCCTTTGCCGCATGTCTCTCCCCCTTTTCCAACCCCCTTCCTGTCAGCCTACTGTTTAAAAAAAAAAAGCGAGTCACTAGAGCCGCGAAAGAAAAAAACATACTTTTTATTCCAGTCTTCTTGTCTGAGAGTTGATGTAAATTCAGAGCGCAGCTAAATGCAAGCTGTGAAACATGCTTATGAAACAAGATGGCGACCCTGCCATAGTAAACAATGAAAAAATAACACAGAATGTTTGCTGCCAGTGGTTTTAGACAGTGAGTGAGTTGCAGTATATGTCTAAGAAAAGGCTTCACTTGTGTAACTTCAAGTTTGTAAAAAAAAAAAAAAAAAAAAAAGAATAAAATGCCTCACCTAAGAAATACTCTAAAGAAGAAAAAATTCTTCTTTAGAGTATTTCCACAATATGTTTTCCTAAACATTTATTTAACATTGCATGCTTTTACCAAAATATTTTCCCCTTTCAGGACTGACATAGTGCATTGGCCAAAAAATATTTAAAAAATCTTGATATTCAAAAAAATTTTATCTTCATGAATTGCAAATTGGAATTATTCAGAAAATCTTTTAATCGCCTAGACCTAAATTGAACTAATACTTTGTTTTCTTCCTGAGTTCATACCTGCCATTAATTATGCTGTGTCTGTATAACCTGGTTAAGCTCCCTGCTCGGTCACCTGCCTTTCCCACGGTGGGTGGGTTGATCCTCAGGTCTTCTAACAGAGGCCTGAAAGCTTGAGGGTCCCTCACAGTATCTTTGCAGCTTCCAGGACTCCACTCTTCTGGACTGAGATCTCCGTTGTTTCTCCAGGTATCTGTTGGAGTCACATCTCCAGTGTGGTCGTCACTTCCCCGGGTGCTCGAATGACCACAAATACTACTGTTGTCTTTATCTTCCTCTGAGCCATTGGTGTCTCTCCACTTTCTCGTGTTCTTTCTTCCTGATATTTTCATTGTTCAAGATAGCTACAGTGATCACAACAGCTGTCATCTGCTGCTTGTCAATCTTCACAATGTCCCGTTGGTTGATTATTTACACTCCTATGTGCTGGTCGTTTTCTACATGTGACAATAGCATCGGTTATTCTCCATATATCTCGACTAAGGAGTAAAAACTACAAGTCTTAATAATTTTCCTCCAAAGAAAGCACCCAGGATTAGCTAAAATCACCCAAAACCTTCTGGGAGAATATGCTTTAGTCTGATGAAACCTGAGTTTACAGAGGTTTTTAAAATGCCGTATCACCAAAGGAACACCATACCAGAAAAAATACTCAGTTGCTGTACCATTACAGGCTTTTCTTTAGATGCAACCGGTGTTTTTTTTAAGATTGATCAAATTAAAAAGAGCTCAGAAAAAGTTATTTTGCATCCAAAATAACAAAGCGGCTGCTAGAAAGCCGAAGATGCAGCATAACCGTTAGTCCATAACCTGACGCCGCCAGATAGATTTGCTCCGCATATCCATCTGGAAACCTTCCGTTGAAGTAATTTTGGGAAGGGGCGAAAATACTGGTTAGCTGATTGGCCTATGTTGGTGATAGACGGGCCAAATAAACCAATCAGATCAACGAAGCATATGACGTACTCGTCAACATGCTTCGTCGTTGCGACGACGAAAACACAACCACAAGCCAAGCTACTCTTGCTGCTGCAGGTAAAGGCTCGTTAGCTCAGCAAAGAAATACTCTGTAATTCCGATAAAACTTGCTCGATAGCCACGCTAAAGCTAGTTTCATCGGCTGAAGCCGCCATGTTCTTTAGACTGAACTGTCGCACTTCTCGTTGCGTCACACCTCAACCCGCCTCAAAGCCAACGCTGATTGGACGTTCGTTTGGTGAACGGCTCCAAATTTTCTTTAACGGAAAGTAGCCAGACTGATCTGCGAGTGAAACCTTGAAAGCTCGCGAGATCAGGATGGTCTCACGAGGCTAGTTAGTCCATGCATACATCCAAATCAACAAAAAAAATGGCTTCACCACTACAAAATTTAAGGTTTGGAAGAGCGTAGCTGACATCCAGAACTAACTCTACCTGGACATGTATGGGCTGAACTTAAAAAGGTTTCAAACATTAGAGAGATCTGTGAGATCAGGAGAAACTCTTAAAGGTGAAGTGAGCAAATATTGCCAGGTAAAAAAGTGACGCTATAAACGAATCAGAAGCTGCTTCTACAAAGTATCAATTTAGCTGAAAAGGTTATATCAGCTCAGCCGTCTTGCATGTTTTTAGTCTAATAGATTAGAAATGAAGGAAGCAAACAAACTGGCTATTAATGAACCCTGAAATTGTGAAGTTTGCTGGCATTTTATCGGAGATCTTCTGGGATCTGTGCAACTCGTTAGGCCTGGTTCATTTCACGGACTCTCCTCTGATTAACTGAGAGAGAAAAATGCGGGGGAGGAGGCCTGGGAGGTAGAGAAGGGAGTAAGAACCATCACCCCTCGCCACAAGCCGCCACGCGCATCCAGAGCATAGTCCATTAACACACACAGGAAACGCTTTCCCCCGACAGCCCCTTTGGGCCAATCAATCCAGGACGCCATTGGTCCTCTGCTCTCTGAGTGAACGCTGTCCGCCAGACACTCCAGCGCCGAACCCGTCTGCAGTTCTGCTACCTGGCTCTACAGTTCGCCCGTACGCCGGGAGTGAGCGGCTTTTATTGGGTGACTGAGACAAAACGGGGACGCTTTCTTTCTGGGCACGCTCACCGACTCTGATCGCTGCTCCACTCTGACAGGTTTAAGTTCAGACGTGCTTATTTGAACGTCACGTCTGCGCTGGCTATTCAGATAAAGGTTTTAGTGCGTTTTATGCCATCAGGTTTACCTACAAAAGGAGCGTTTAGGTTGAATTGCTGGGTCTTATTTACATGATGTATTCAGAGAAGTGCTGAGGTGTCGCTCCTTTTGACCTGGCTAATCAATATGCAGATGAAACACATTTTGCAATTTTGCTGCATGCCAAAGCTCAAAGAAGGGAGGAAGAGGGGGGGGGGGGGCACTTGTCAGCAGTTCAAGAGTCCAGAAGGACCACTGCTGGTGAGGAAGGACTACAGGCTACAGAGATAAATGAGACTCTGTTCAGTGAGGAACACCAATCCCTTTGGTGCAGGAACACACAGACAGACCAGGTCAAACTAGGGCTGAACAATTAATCGCATTTTCAATATAATCGCGATTTAAAAAAACGCAATTTCCAAATCGCAGAGTCTGCAATTTCTGGCTATGTAACAATTAGTGAATTAGACACGTCCATTAGGTGTTGGTAAAATGTTTAAAGTGGGTTTGCCTCCACATGGAAGGGAAGACAGTTGCAGCAGTGAGATAATCTAACTTTATTACTTGTTTTAGAGTTTATATAATCATACATAGCATTAAGTACAGGTCAATCAGTTTAATACTTAGACTTGCTTGTTGGTTGCACTTTATGTTCAACAAGGATTGATGTCCAAATCAACTGAAAGCTGTTCTCTTGAATAATATTCTGATTAATAGAAACATTAAAAAGTTCTTGTTTTAAATAGTCGTTGTTTACAAACATCTTTATTTATAGGCCATTTTTGTTGCTTGTGGTTAATGCGGAGAAAAGTCAAAATTGCAATTTTGGTTGAAATATATCGTAGGCAGAACACAATAATTTCTGCACCGAGTTTAGATGCTGTGGGTCTTTTAGCAACTAATCTGCACAGCGAGGAAACAAGTTGATTTATTGTTTGTATATGTTTAAAATGACATAAATTAAACTGGAAAAAAAATTGCATTAAATTGCAATATTAAGAAAAAAAAATCGCAATTAGATTATTTTCCAAAATCGTTCAGCCCTAGTTCAAACCACAAGTCCCACGATGCACTGTTCTGTTAAGTAAGAGCAAGAAATAGTGCTGACACTTCTGTTAAGGCTGCAGCTTTTGATTCAGCCAAGTCTGACTTTTTGTCAGATGCATAGATAAGTGAGCATGTAGATCTGCACACGGCGTTTATTTAATCTGGCGTGTTGTTGCTTCGAATGCAGTCATGCTAAGATTTTTCATCCCACAGTTACCGCCTTTCTGATGCAACGCAACAAACGGTAACACCGTAAATATTCATCAGCGCAGATGAGTGACGAGAGCGTGAAAAGTAACGCCAGCCCCGCTCCTGTGACCTGTGAAGGGAAAAAGCTTGCATCGGGTGGAGATATGGATGTAGATGAGGCGGAAGGGGCTGTTGGGGGGGCCAAGTACTTATTTTAAAACACGGCTGTTTGTCTTGGTCACGGCCCACTGTGACAGCAGCTCCACTGGTGATTTGTCTTGGACACAGCCGTCAAGAGACCGGAGCATTGAGCTCATACTCCACCCCCCCCCCCCCCCCCCCCCCCCCTCCCCGGTGGCCCCCCGGCCCTGTGGGGCCTGTCTGTTGCACAGGACGTCCAGTCAACACAGGGCTGACTGGAGCCAGTTTTTTTTTTTGTTTTTTTTTTTGCTCATTTTTCTGCATCCTTCCCCTTGTGTCTTTTTTGCCGTGTCCCTTTGCCCCCCGAAAAACCGCAGGAGCTCCACTCGGCTGCCAGGAATAAGAAAGGCCACACCTCTTTTGCTGTCTGTACCTGAATAAACATGGGCTGAGCCGACATCATATATTAAAGACAGCTGCCTCCACAGTGGAGCAAAGGCTGCATGTTCAGGCTTTAGGGGGGCCTCTGAAAGCGCCCGTTCGGCTTCCAGCATCCACAGCCCCTGCCCGGGCTCTCCTGATGTGCGAAGGTGTGTATGACTCACTACAGAGGATATGACCCCGGCTGTTTGAGGTTTCAATAATGGCTTTACAGCGCTGCCCGTCTCATTGACTGGCAGGTACCCAGAAGTATGCGTGAGCCGTGAGAATTATCCGCAGATTGGGAACGCAACACTGCAGCCTGTGCTCCAAATGTCCCTCGATGGCTCCGTGCTTTCATGTTGAACAGTAAAAGCCTTTAATAAACAAAATCAAAGCAGAGGTAAATAGTTCTTCGAAGACCCAAACAGAAACATATGATGTTTATGTTCACATGGCTGTTGTATGGATCCCAGCACGTTGCACCTACAGGACTGCAGCAGTAGCTGTGTAACTGCTGGCGCCTCGCCCCCAACCCACATCGTAACCTGCACACATCAAAAGTGCTCAACACTTCCACGTAGAGCTGCACACTACACTGCAAAAATGGATCTAAAAATAAGTAAAATGTTCTTAAAATTAGTGTATTTTTCCTTGATTTGAGCAGGTAAATTAGATTATCTGCCAATGGAATGAGTATTTTTACCCCTAAAATAAGATAATTAGATATACTGCACTTGAAATAAGATGATGGAGATGAATTGTTCCTGTTTTAAGTGCAAAAATCTTATTCTATTGGCAGATCATCTTATTTACCTGCTCAAATCAAGGAAAAATACACTAATTTTAAGAACATTTTACTTATTTTTATTTCCGTTATGCAGTGTATTAGAAAAACGTGCACTGGTAATGTTGTTTTTGAATATTGCCATGATGATATCGGTCACAAACGAGACAAATTGTCGTCACTATTGTCTTTGTTTTTCATCGCTAGGACTTTGCTGCCCCTGCCACCAAAATCCATCTGGCTGGCCAAATATACTACAGTACTATGAAAAAGTATCTGACCCCATATACTTCACTAAATATATTATTTGCTTCTTTTATTATCACATTTAAATTATTTACATCATCCAACAACCTTTTAATATTGGAAAAGGCAATCTAAACAAATTCAATAACGGTTCTTAAATGAGTAAACCCAATCCCCTTCCTGTCAAATTGATTGCAATTAACCACAATCCCTGATTACTACCAGACCTGTAGAATTAAGAAATCATTTAATTAGAACCTTTGACAAGGAAACAAAGCAGACCTAAAAAATACTCTAATAATATGATGTAATGATATTCCTGAAGGGTACAATTATATTTCTAAGGCTTTGAGATTCCAGTGAACTACAGTGAGAACCATTATACACAAATGGAGAAAACATGTAACAATGGTGAACCTTCCCATCAGTGGTTGGCATTCCATAATTATTCCAATAGTACATTGGTAACTCATCAGGGAACTCAAAAAATAACTGAACAGCTAAAGTGCTGCAGGTCTCAATTGTCTCAGTTAAGATAAGAGTTCATGATGCAACCGTAAGAAAGAGAGAAACTGGGCAAAGATGGCCTCCTTGAGAAAGAAAGGCCAAAAGCACTGCTGACCCAAAAGAACACATAGATGTGTCCAGTGGTGGGTGCAGCTAACCAAAGAGTTAGTTTCACTAACTCAAACGTCACAAAAAAAATTGCTTCACTACCACTGAATAAATAAGGAAATTAGCAGAACGCTAACGCTAGCTGCTAACTGACATCACTGGGTATGGTTCGCACAAAAGATGCTGCACCCAAACAAAAGGTGCATGACTAACACATGCAGCGATGTATATTTGAGGAAATGGTTGTTTTAGTTCAGCATCCATCCATCCATCCATCCATCCATCCATCCATCCATCCACTTTCTAACACGCCTATCCCCTGTGGGTTCGTGAGGGGTGCTGGTGTCCATCTCCAGCTGTCAGTGGGCGAGAGGCGGGGTGCACCCTGGACAGGCCGCCAGTCTATCGCAGGGCATAGTTCAACATAAATTACTTAAAAATGTAACATTTACACAGCAGTGGAAGCATTTGAGAATATTCTATCCCTCTGTGCCAAGCGGCTTCTTCTTCTTCTGTTTTTATAGTGACAACAACATCGACAATGATGTGGTGACATTTGAGCACGCATAGTAAGCCAGTAACACACCTTCATCTAGCTGCTGCTGAAGTGTTGTTTGCAGACTTATAATTGGTGGAAGCTAACCTGCCTGCTAATAGTTTAGCGAGAATATTAATGCGGCGAATGAAAAGTTGGTTCCGCAGTTAGCTGTTTGCGGATTAGCGGGTCTTTGCCCACTTCTGGATGTGTCTCACATTTGCCTAACTAAATCATGTTGATGTCTTTGGAAAAATAGGCTGTATATTAAAAAAGAATTATCTTTTGGAAGGTATGCGTGTTGTTACATCTGGCACAAAACCAACACAGTGTTTTAGAAAACTAACTTTTTACCTACAGTACATCATGGTGGTGTTAGTGTGATGCTTTGGGGCTGCTTTGCTACTTTCGGGCCTGGATGACTTGCAGTATTTGGACCAATGAATTCTTCTCACTAGCAGAAAACCCTGAATGGGAAAGTCTGACCATCGGTTTGTAACCTTAAGCTGATAGTGTACAAGGGTTATGCCGCATGATGGTGATTCAAAGAAAGCAAATTTAAATCTCATTGGCTCAAATTATAGTAAAAATTTAAAAAAGCAAAATTACGCTTCTTGAGGGGCCTAAAGGTCAGACTTGAATCAGGTAATCTGGGCTCAACACCCGCCAATGTTGTTGTATTAAACCAATCCAACAAAGAAGAGTGGACCAAAATTAATCCACTGTGATGTAAAAAACTCTTCGTACTGCTCAGAGGGATTGGAGATTTCTGTGTTTACTCGAGGTATCTTTGAAACACAGTTTTTAAAGATCTGAAACAATTAGATATGACGAAAATGCTAAACTCTGTTGGGGCTGAGGCTAATGCTTCTCCACGGCCGTGTGTTATTTGCATGCAGAGCATAAACGCATGTCCCATGAAAGTAATTAACGCCAGTTTGTCTTTTTGCGACATTGAACACCTTGATACTGATGAGAGTCTGACATTTTGTGCAGCTCTACTTCAAAGTAAGGTAGTAAATCTGTTAACGTGGACGAGTCCTGTGAAAGAATAAAAAAAAAAAGATCTATTTTTGTTTATGCAATGTGGATTAGCATCTGGATCTGAGTTTCTACCAGAATACTTTTGAGGCTCTGACTGCGTAGGGGATGAAAGACCGACTGGGATCCTGGAAAAAGACAAATCATATAGCGGGGGGAAAAAAAGTAAGGGAAAGAAATTGGCTGTGGAGCGTTGAAAAATTTGACTCAAACCTCAAGTGCTGACAATGAAAGCTAGCCAGAACAGTTGTTTGTGTTGGCGTGAGTTGCCCTGAAATTAGCCCATCTCTCTCTCTCCCTCTGACAGAAGTTGCTCAATGCGCTTCGCCAAATGCCAGTGGGTATGATATTTTGAAGTCTTGCCTCCCCCTCTCCCCCATTCTGAATCCTTAATTGGTGGAAAAAGTGAGTTTTTTTTTTTTCTTTTTGGGGGGTGGGGGTGAGGGGGTGCTTGTCAGGGATCCGTCTCTTGTCGGCTGGGGTGAAGGGGAGCAGCTGAATGAATGGGTGTTTAGTCTGGAGCTTTCCTCCCGGGGATGCCCCTCGGTGCTTAAGGAAGTAGTCCTCGGAGCACTTTCTCCCTGTCTGAGGGGTTAAATAGCCACAAGTAGTTTCTGTGACCTACATTCAGAAACGTAGATCATTTTCTACCCTTAAAACAACCCCCACGTCTTCATTTGAAACTGAATCGATATGTTCATGGGCATAAATCACTCGTGTTGCACACACGCGTAGACCCCGCTATCTTTAACATGTGCTTGAATCGACGCCCGCTCACTGTTCTGGTTGGCAGCCAGAGGTTAATGGGTCTCTGAGTGATGCTCTCCTCCTTGCTCTTCTTTAGCTACCTCTGCATCTCTCCGGGCCTGCGTGTTTATTTGAACTCTGCATGCGTGTCTCTGTTTGTGTGTTGGTTCATGTTGCATTGTTAAGTGCTTTGGTGGGAGGGAGTTTAGCCGGGGTAGTCAGCGATGCCGTCACTGCCATGAGTTCCTGGCAGCTAGCTTTACTAACCTCTTCCTGCCTGCTTTTGGCCTTCCTCCTAGTCTGAACCGTCCTTTGAAATCATTTGGCTCTTGGGATTCTGTAGGACCGCCGAACAGTCATGTCATTGCAGACGTTTAAATAGCATACAAGTCATTTTTTCCTGCCTCAGCTCTCTCTGTAAAAAAAAAAAAAAAAAAAAAAAAAAAAGTCAGTCATGACATTCCACTTTTTTTTTTCATGGATTATTATGCAGAGGACAGCCAGCAGCAGGAATCTCCAGGAATTGCTTTGAATGGGTTTTCCATGTACTCCCATTTTCTCTGATCCCAGCGAGGCACACATCCATCTGAAGGCCCTGATGGGTGTGGAGGGACCGGGGGGCGGGTCAGGGGTCACTGACCAAGAGGGAGCAGGAAGTCAGAGTGCCGGGGCTGACAGAGGCAGACTGATGGCACCTTGGAGAGACCGGTGTCGTTTTGTGGGCCGTGAAGGGTTGTCCATTTTGACACTCTTTCAGGCATAAACGTCCCTTTGATGCTGGAGTTAAGAGCTGCCGAACATGGCACTGGTTAGCAAGACCTCTCCTGAACCTTGTCAGCAGTGGTATTTGATCTAGACCTGTTTTAAAAAAAAAACTCACCAGATAATGTCTCCAGGTTCAAACGCTAATGTTGTATGACCTCTTAAATTAGTCTGACTGATAAGAAGCACAGTTTTGTCTCCTAGTCCGTTTGCCTGCTCATATTCCAGTGTCGTGCCTTGTTTTGCCAACTCGTCCTGTCCTACTTCCATTTTGGGCCTGTAAACAAAATATTCTGGACCCATGTAATTGAACCAATCTTTTTCATTTTATCTAACTATTTTAATTATCTATGTAGAGAAATGATGCACCAATCCAATACCCAGATTGGATACTGAGTAATTAGCTGGATCGGATATCGGATGATTGACGGCTTAAAGGCATACTATACAACATTTTTCAGTTAATTAATGTGTTCCATACCGTTTTAGATGATTAAATGAGTCATTTCAGGTGGAACAAAGGTTTTCTCGGCCGCCCTGGTGGTCTGTGGAGGAAATACCGTACTTGCAATTGCAAGAGCCCTTGGCCCGCACCCACAGGCTCAGAAGTCTCGTGTGCATCGCAAGAGTCGGTCTTGCTTTACGGCGAGAACTCCATGTGTTTTTGACCTGCCATTCACTATATGCACGCGCGAAAGCAACAACAAAGAACCACGTATTAACGTCAAATAAACATGCAAGCATATCGAGTTTTTTTTTTTTTTTTTTTTTTTTTTTTTTTTTATTTATTTATTTTTTGAATGTTGGCGAGGCGGTAGCGTGAGTTTGGCGAGGCGGTCGCCTCGCCAAGATAGCGCTCCGAGAAACCCTGATGTTCATACCTTCACTGTGTTAGTCATTGTTTGTACTGCCGTTTCTTCGACTTTTCGTTGCGTTCGCCTGTCTACTAAGCTCAAAACAACCGCGCCTGGCTTGACGGAGAAACCAGAGAACAGCTGAGCATCTTTACGACAGTGCACTTTTACTTTCGCCCTCTGGGGGGAGCCTCGCTGGAAAATCAACCCCGGTTGCATAGTATATTTTTAATAATATGGCGCCATAATACTGACTGCAGGTCCAGACCAAACAGCAGGTGTTGCTGTTGTGCAATTTAGCAGGATTTATTTATAATGTCCCAACATACCCTTTTAACTGATCTTTAAAAAAAAAAGGGTGAGACTCTTGTCACGTCCCCCTTTCCGTGCCATCACACTGTTTAAGAATCACGGCCTTAATAAGAGGTATGAGTACCGTCCTTTACTTTAGTTTTCTTTGACTGGCTGGATTTTTTTTCTCAACATCCCAAACTTCCCTTTCTTGTAAGCTCCTTGCTTTTTTCTTTTTCTTTGTTGTTGTAAAAAAGCAAAGAGCGGACTTTTTCCCGACTGATTGGCACTGTGCAGCAACACGTAGGGGAGGGGCAACACTGTGATAAAGTGCTGCATGAGCCCAGAGAAAATGCGGGTCGCGCTATATGTTCCTTTGGCATCTTGTTAAAAGTATGGAAGGGTCTGACGGACACTATTAAAAGATTTTATAACCTTGCTACGCCTCGGTACCAGGAACCGACCCGTGCCGACAGAGTACATAAGTCTGGTGTTCAGTCCACAGCCAGTAAGCATCATCGACCATTTAAGTGTTTCCATTGCTTCCGTCTGAAGGTTTGACTGCAGTCCTGGGGCGCACAGATTTATAATTTGCATAGCCAAAAGAGAGCGCAGGCTCTGTACGAGTGTGGAGGCACGAGGGCAGCTATTTGACTTGCAAACCTGTCTGTGTCAACAGGATGACCGCGCGTCTTCGTCCACGGCGTAAGCCACCACCTTACAGCCAGCTCCTGTCAGCCTCTTCAGCAGAAACTGCGCCGGCCATCTCCTGATTCTCCACCAGCCAACACCCAACCCATTATCCCGTCTGTCTCAGTAAACAGACCATTAACAGACCAGGCTGGTGGAGGCCACATCACTATTGTTTCCCCTCCCATAGTTCTGTGCAAATATTGATTTTCTCTTGAAGCATGAGTCAAAATAAGCTCTCTCTGTTGTCGACTGGAAGCTTTTTACTTGTGGGCGAGTCTTTTTTTTTTTTTTTTTTTTTTTTAACCTAAAGAGCGAGCGGCAGGGAGAGAGGGATAGACGTACTGAAGGACCGATACATTTGGAGTCTTGGGAACCGGGTCTCGACCAGTAGCTTCCCAGGCCAAACCCGGTGGCAGGGAGGACCGAGGATAACTCGCCGCCCTGTGTCCTGATTTATTTGCATCACCGTCCTGCAGGCATGAGCTGATGCCTTCGGACTATTTTAACACTCACGTATGCGGAGATGTTTGCACAGGAATACCATGCAGACTCTCATACCTTGATTGTTACGCTTGTGGGTGTGCAGAACTATGCATACCCAGAGTCCAAGCACATCTTCTACTCTGTGTGAGTGTTGTAGTCACAAACGTAAACAGCCTGGAACTCCATGCATCTGCGCCGCTCTTCGCCCCTGTGGGCCAAGGGCTCAGTTATGTTCGGGGGGAGCGGGGTGGGGGGGGATTAGTTGGCTCATTTTCCCTCTTAAGAGCTGCAGAAACAAAACAAACTGCCGTCAGGGGGGCCTAGCCGAGGGGAGTACTTAAATTATTTAATGCATGAATAGTGGCCCTAGCCATTGCTGTAACGTTCGGTACCGTTTGCTTATTGCCCCTTTTTCCTGTCTCCTCTCTCCTCCCTGAGAAAGAAGCTCTCTTCCCAGAGATGCTTCAGTAACTGATGCCTGCAAAGGTGAATTCCCCTCTGGGAGGAACCGCTCTGTTCCCTGAATGGTACCAGCCCGTCTAGACCCCGTGCGTGCATGGGGTGTGTCTCGGCGGTCAGCATCTGTCCGCCTATTGTCTGCAGCCCCAGTTGGTTGACGCGGGCGCTGATGTCATGCAGTCGTCTTCCCTCCCTGCGTTATCGAGACGCAGCCCAGCAGATGAAAGAAGGAAGCTCTGCCTGTCAGGAGGTTAGAGGCTTGTCTGATGCCTCTGCCTCAGGCCGCAGCCGCTGCATTACGGCCAGCCTCTACTGCCCCCATCAGGCGACACAAGCGAGGTGCAGCTCCAGCACACAATAGCCGTGAATGAGTGCTGACAGGTGACACTTGGACCAGGAAGTGAACTGGATCGCTTGTCCGCGGGCACGGCGATCATAAACAGCACAGGCCGGCCTCTTATTTATCTGCGATACCAACAAGCCGCCTCCTTATAGATACCTTGTCGCTCTCTCGGCGAGAGTATTTCCCTGACGTTAATGTCAAGTCTCACCTCACTTCTGTTAACACTCTGGGCATGTTCTCTCCTTCAGTCAGCAATGTCGGTGCGCCTTCGCAGCCCTCCGCTGGGCTGCAAGAGCGCCAGATTGTTGGCGGCGATGAGGAGAAACCCGATAACGGAGAAGGAGACGTGAGGATGTGATGTAAGCGGCACTGAGGCCCCCCTCTCTCAAGCACACTCACAGGGAACAACTTGAGATAATCTGCTGGACAGTGGGCTGAGGATCCGTCTCACACACTTCACGTCCCAGAGGAAGCGGCGTTCAGGGGGGAAAGAGTGTGACCCGTGACCCGCCGTGCTGAAAGACTGCTGTTGAAGGATATAGTATACCTGTGAGAGTTATCTGTGTTTGGCTTGTCCACAGAAGAGGGGGGTATGTCTGGATTGCAATCCTTGTAAAATTATGCGTCACCACCCCACTTCGGGTATCGATATGAACAGCTCTGGCTTTAGATAAACAACCGAGAGGCGCAGATTTGCTCACGGGGAGCCCAAGCCCGCATTGCACATCCAAACAGTGAGCTCGGTTGGCTGTCTCTCTCACAGGGGTACATTTTCTCTCAGGGCTGGAGTTTAGCAAAGGAGGGGCAGATGGGGTGAAACTGGAGCTGCCTCAGGAATGCAGGGGGTGTTTTTGGAGGACCGGAGTGGAGCTTGGTGGGTGCAGGATGGGGGCGACTTACGGGGTAGGATGGGTGATTAGGGGGTGACAGCTGAGTGCTGACCCCTCTATAATGACAAATCATCTGGCAGGTGTGTGGCTCCCACCTCCCTCCAGCTCCTATCCTTCCCAGGCCAGGAATCCTCAGTTGGTGCTGGAACATACAGCGCTAAAGGAAGATTTCCGGGCATTTGTACAGTCATCCAGCAGGGTTATGACTGGGCTTTTAAACAGATGCAGCATTTATCACACAGATTTACCATGTCCTGTGCCCGTCACTCTCTCCGGCTGTGCATTTAGCCTTTAATATATGTACATTTAAAACTAGAAGCTTACATACACTATATATATATAACCACTGTATCTCACTGGCTGACATTAAATCAGACGAAACACTTTCCTGTTTTAGGTCAGTTGAGAATACCAACATTATTTCTACCTGATAAGAGAGAATCTTTTGGTATTTCTTATTACTTTTTTTAATTTACATAGTGTGAGATTATTACCTTACCTTTAAACATATTGGAAACTTGCTGCTTTGTAAACATCTTATTAGTTATTTGAGATGGGGGCTCAATAGTGCATGCATTTTAAGGCAACACCTCAACCAAACATCACACAAAAATATGACGAGGAGCTTTGTGAACCTCTACAAGACTGGTTCACCCCTGGTTACAATGTCCAGAAGCCTGAAGGTGCCACGTTTATCCGGTCAAACAATTACTATACGCACGTATAAGTAGCAGGAGAACGTGCATCCATCGTGATGGTTCTGCGTCCCAGAGATGAACATGTTTTGGAAGGAAATCGGCGCATCAGCCCCAGAACAAGAGAAAAATACCCTGTAAAGATGCTATGTGGTATAATCCGCAGTGAAACAAGTCCCGTATTGACTTGGGCTGAAAGGCCACTCATTGAGGAAGAAGCCATTAGGCCAAAAAAGAACACAAAAAGCCAGACTACAGTTTGCAAATGCACTTTATGACAAAGACCTGTCCTGTAGATCATAATGATCATCGTTATATTTGGAGGAAACAGGAGGAAGCTTGCAATCTTGAGAACACCACCTGAACTGTGAAGTACCACCTGTGGAGATAGCAGGTCCAGGGTGCCTTTCCTCCAAACTTCGCTTTTCAATATATGCCAAAACTTTAGTTTCACCTCACCCTATCACCTTTTTCCTAAGATGAGATGATTTGATCCTGATGTGCTAAAAAGATGTAGTATTTCCTGCACTTTTTTAAAGATTTCTTATAAAAATATGACTTTATTCTCATATTTTTACAACTTTATTTTCAGAATATTATGACTTTATTCTCACAATTTCCCAAAAAGGAAAAAAGAAATCCCCCCCTGCCAAATGGGGGTCTCCAGTCTCTGGCGCTGTTATTTTGGGGGTCGCAGCTGAAAAGTTTGGGAACCCCTGCTCTACTTGGCGTAGGAGTTTTTATCTCTTTCCAGCAAAATGTGGTCTCTTATTGCCAAACTTGTATAAAGGCCAGACTTGTGGACTAATAGTTGTTTTGTCAACAGTTTCTCCCACCTGAGATGTGGTTCTCTGCAGCTCCTCCTCAGTTTCCATGGGCCTCTCAGCTGTTTCTCTGATTAAAGATTGTATTTACTAATACGGTGACTTTCCTTAGTGCTACTTTGTGTTGGTCAGTTGCAGAGGTCACCAACATGGTGCCCAGTGCCGCGGGCACCAAGTACCCCCACAGGACCACATGTGGCGCCCCACGAGCCTGTTCTAAAAGCAGCACAACCTGCCAGTGAGCTGCATCTAAAACTTAATTTTATTCTCTGTTATTCATTTCACACTTGCATTTACATAGACTTGAACTCTGGCTGTTCTAGTTCAAAGGTCCGTACATTTAGCTCTTCTTATGACTAGGGCTGAACGATTTTGGAAAATAATCTAATTGCGATTTTTTTTTTTCTTAATATTGCGATTTAATGCGATTTTTTTTTTCCAGTTTAATTTATCATGTCTTTTTAAACATATACAAACAATAAATCAACTAGTTTCCTCGCTGTGCAGATTAGTTGCTAAAAGATACACAGCATCTAAACTCAGAGCAGAAATGATTGTGTTCTGCCTACAATATATTTCAACCAAAATTGCAATTTTGACTTTTCTCTGCATTAACCACAAGCAACAAAAATGGCCTCTAAATAAAGATGTTTGCAACGACTATTTAAAACAAGAACTTTTAATGTTTCTATTAATCAGAATATTATTCAAGAGAACAGCTTTTAGTTGATTTGGACATCAATCCTTGTTGAACATAAAGTGCAACCAACAAGCAAGTCTATGTATTAAACTGATTGACCTGTACTTAATGCTATGTATGATTATATAAACTCTAAAACAAGTAACAAAGTTCGATTATCTCACTTCTGCAACTGTCTTCCCTTCCATGTGGAGGCAAACCCACTTCAAACATTTTACCAACACCTAAAGGACGTGTCTAATTCCCTGATTGTTACATAGCCAAAAATTGCAGACTCTGCGATTTGGAAATTGCATTTTTTTTTTTTAATCGCGATTATATTGAAAATGCGATTAATTGTTCAGCCCTACTTATGACACGACACCAATGAAGTAGCTCTCAGTTTCAAAAAGGTTGGTGACCCCTGGTCTATTGCATAAAGTGTAGTAAAATAAAAGTATGTTAGAGTTTGTGGTTGTAACCTGACATAAAGTGAGAAAGTTACAAGGATCATGAATGCTTTTGCAAGGGACTGAATGTAGCACTTTTGTGCGAATATTATAGATCTTTTGATTCCATAAAGAACTGGGTTTGTATTATTTCCATGATGAAAAGCTAATTCAGCTTCTTTAAAGTTGCTTCATTGTGAACGACAGCGTAAAACCTTAAAGCATAAAAACAGATGAAACCACAGGCACTGATTCTTCACCGGGTTTGTTTCAAAGTCAGTCCAATTGCTCCGAGTGTGCCTTTTCTGCGGTTTGCACGTTGATTTTCTACTTGTTGAAATAGCATTACAGGCCTATTTTCTTGCCATCTCACTTTGACTTCCACAGTTATTCTTAATTTAATTACAGCCAACACATGGGGGTCTAGACAGAAGGGTCCCACGCTGCTCGCCTGCCTCTCCGTGCCGTATCTGCCGGGTCCCCTCTGGAGCCTCGCTGCTGCTCATCACCAGAAAACCCAAACACTTTCTGTCCCACTGCAGCGCCACTGAGCACAAACACAAAGAGGAGCCACGCGTTCTCAGCTGGAAGTCATGCTGAACCCGCCGGAACATTTTGCCACTTATCCTTTCACTTCGAATTAGAGATGGTGCTCTGTTTTTTTTCCCAGGCAGTGGGAGCGGGGGAAAACCCACCAGGAAAATCTGGGGCCGTTATTAGCATTAGCAGGAGATACTGCCCAGATATTCAGTGTTGAGTAAGGAAGCCTGGTAGAAATACAGCTAAAGCCAGATATTTTAATACATTCTAGAAAAACTTGCCCACTTTTTTCCTTAAGTTCTGTTGTTTTTTTTTTTAGAATTGTGTTTTAAGCTGAATGACTTGAGGCAGATGTTTTGGTTTTGGGCCCATTTCTCCTGTCAGAGCTGCTGAAACTGAGTCAGGTTTGCTCACACATACCTTTTTAGCTCCGCCCACACATTTTCCTTGAGACTGACAGCCTGTCCACACAACAAAGTTTCTAAACAGAGATATTTTGTTGCGTTTCCACTGTTTTTGTACACTACACGCGTGCGTGTGTGCGTAGGGCTGGACGATAATTCAATAACAGTATACATCAATTGATAGACATAAGAAAAGGGTCAGTAAAAAGTTCAATAGAATAACAGTTTTCCTTCCCTTTGCACTCTAGCCATGTAGGTTAATATTAGTCATTACATCCTCCCAACCAATCACAACGCAGACCCAGGAACGCTCCTTCCCCAAGCTCCGCCCCTTCAAAGAGTTCAGAGAGCATGCGTTCTGTTTTCTTTTTTAAAACTTGCAGTTTTGGTAAAAAGTTAGTTAAATAAAGTTGAGTTTTAATTCAGTGTTTGTGTCTGTATCTAAAAATAGGTCATTAAACAGCATAAAATTACCAGGGCTGTACTTAAAATATATGCTCTGAAATTTTTTGATAATTATCGATATCGATCAAAAGGATTTCTATTTTATCGATATGCTTTTTTTTAATATATATATCGTCCAGAACTACGTGTGCGTACGATTCGCAAACATCCCGGTCTCCGTTTTCATGTAGACAGAGAAAAATGGAGGCTGTCTGAGTGTGGAAGCTCTGCCAGATGAGCTGAATGACTGCAATCAGTAGAAATTAGGCAGGGAGTGTTTATATGCATGTGCATGTTGTTTACTTTCGAAGAAACATGCCGCCTGCTAGTGGTGTGGCAGTGAAATGACGCCGTTTTTATTGTTTTGTACGTGGTCATGTAGATGTGTTGACATAAATCCTGTTTTTAATGCATTGTCGTTGTGTGCATAGGGCCTGAAATCAGGACTTTCAGATCGTTACTTTCCAAACCAGCGACTTTGTTGTCCTCAAGCCGCGTTGTAAATAATTTCCTGCTGTTTCAGGTTGTCGTCCATTTGGAAATGGTAAGACCCATTTGTCCCCCGCTGTTGCCTGGTGTATGTTCCACATAATGTTTTTTTCCATATGATTTTGTGAAGTTCACTAGTTCCCCCTGCAGCAAAAACACCCACACAACATGACGCTGCCACCACCATACCTCACAGTCTGGATGGTATTTTAAGGCCTGCAAAGCTTAACCCTTTTTACTCCACATGTTAAGGTGGTCATTAAAGCCAAACACGTCAGATTTGATTTCATCAGAACTCACGACGTTTCCATAATTGAAGGTGAATTTGGAAACACTCAGCAGTTTATGTTGCTTTTGAGTCATTGCTTCTTCTTCTCTGAGGGGCTTTTCGACGTACGTCTCTCTACACGACTAATTTCATTGTGTCGAACAACGACACGATGTCTCTTTTCAGCTTCAGCCCGCATCTTCACCAAATATTTTGCTTTTTGTTCTGGGGTTGATTCATACGTTTTACACCGAAACTATGATGTCACACAAGGAAGAAGCGTGTTTGATGTGTAGCCGTGAGAAACGTCCACAGGAGCTGGACTTTTCCAAATTGTCTGCAACCTGTGGCTTTTTCTAACTTTGGCTAAAGATGATGAAGAACCAACTAATATTTTTTACATATAGATAAAATGCTGTTTTTTTTTTTTCATGGAATAACTACATTGCATTTTTTCTAATTTATTTTGACATATTGAAAATGATTTCTTTTTTTTTTTCTTTTTTTTTAACAGAATTTTCCCTAATTAACCCGTTGATGAACTCATGTCCATCTTCTATTTATAAAAGTTTTATTTTATAACAGCAGAAATAGAAATAAAATTAAAAAATTGATACAAATATTTCTGAAACATTGTAAGTTATCTTTTTTCCAAAGGTCATGTAACACCTGTGGCTCTAAACGAGTTTTATTGAGCTGGACCGAGGGTAAAAATGGTTCCTTGGATAGTAAAGGTTGCAGACCCCTGGTCTACAGGCAAAGTAATCTTTGCACATGAAAGCTTCTACACTGGAGGACTAACATAAAAAAATCTAAAAAACTATTTGTCATTCTGGGATTTAACAAATGAAACAAATTTCTTTAACTGTACCTGAACTAAAAAGGGAAAAAGTTTCACCAATTTGATGTCCGAAAGTGAAATAAAAAATGAATATCTATGTAATTTAGCTAAAAACGGTGGAACTGGAGGATAAATTCATGCTGCTGTTGATTTTCCAGAAGCAAGGAGATGTTTTCTGTCCATCCGACTCCCTTGCGTCTGCCTTATGCACAAACGCGTAGCGAGTCCTTCGGCTTTCTTCATCGCCTGCGCTCGTCTTTTCCAGCTCCCCCGAAGCGACGTGACGGGCCGCTGCAAAGTGACCCATATTTACCCAATAATACAAAGCTTTGAAAAGACCCAGATCAGGTTGCAGCTAATGCTCCAGTGGGGCCTGGAGAGTGAAAGATGTTACCGGCCCAAACGTCTTGGGTTTCAGTGCCTCATGAACAAAAGGCAGTCCGGTGGATGAGGAGGAGGGAGAGGGAGGGGGAGGGGGGGGGGGGGGGATCAGGCCGGTGGGCAGGGAAAGGCTTAGAGCACACAGGGGAGGGATGCTGCTGTTTCACAGGGTTATGTCTTTGGCGTGAATGTGTTATTTTCTGTTGACAGAACGGTTTTGTAGCTCACCGCGATCGGCACTTCGCTGTAGCTGACTCTCTAATACGCATCGGTTTTTATCACCGCTGCAGAGTGCAGTCAGGCATTAAAACAAAAACAACAAAAAAAAAAAAGTTGGGTTTATTGCTCCGCTTCGCCTACATCCAGAACTGGTCTGTGTCTCCTTTTACAGGACGATGCAGATGGAGGCGCTGAGCTAATGGAGCAGAACCAGAGCTAAACTCTGCCGTTCTGGGTGAGAGCAGGTCGGACAGGGTCGGTTTATAAAGATGATTTCACCTCATACTCTTCATCATCTTCCCACTCCCCCAGCCCCCGCATCGACAGCACTCTTCCTCTCCTTCACGCTCTCCCTCTCCTCCTCGGGGGCTTGCAGGTATAAAGTTACACAGAGCTCTCAGCTTTCTTGGAAGGAATGACCACATGAGTAGCTTGGGGATTAGATTAGCAGGAAGAGCAGACTTAGGCGGGCCGTAAATAGCCCACTTTTTTCACCATTAAAAAGGCCCGGTACAATATAATCAATAGATAGCACTCATCTGATGCAGGAAGCCATATGAGAAGACCTCCCTCAAGTGCTCTGAAGGACAGGCTACAGCAGCGTGGGTCTAATGAAGTTATTATTAATCACTGGGGCGGCTGCGTTGTTTCTCTAGTGGGTGACGAGTGGACTGATCTGATTGGTATTCGGTGCCGTTCGTCCGACTTTCGCTCTCTGGTCGCGCTCTGATTTTTGACTTTACGTCCGATCGGCCCAGTTCAGATCATTTTCCGGCCTCGTCCAGACTGAGCAACGCCTCTCCTCGTCCCGCGTCCGCCTCCACTCTGTCGGTCCGCGCGAGCCTCCCCGCAGGTGTTGGGTTACCCTGTTAAAGCAGCTTGAATGGGTCCAGAAATCACAGAGTGCTGTCTGTGCTCCTGCTACTCGCATCACTTTGAAGTCTCCTTCAGCTCACGGGAAGCGGGGCCCTCAGAGCCAGACTCGTGTGAGGGCTTTGGAGCTATCCGCCAGGGCAAACGCCAGACAGGGGGTTCAGATGGGGGTGGCGGCATTAAGGAGAGGCTCTACATGTTGTCTGAGTTGCGTTAGGATGTGACTGTTTCAGCTCTGTTGTGCAGAGAGAGGATTAGATTGGGTGCACGCAGGGAAGCTGAGGAATACGATGTTGAGGTTATTAACAACTCAGCAGTTTTTCCTGCTCCAAGACCGACTTTTGGCTTTGCTTTGAATTCAGAACAGCTGCTTTGGCTGGGTACATCTGTGATCGCTTAGAAAACAAAAGATGTTGAAACAATGTGGCGGATGATAGGCTATGTCACACTAGATTAAGACATATAATCAGTCTCATAATTTATTGATGAATCTATCAAGAAAGAATCCCTTACACATCCCTGGGAATGATCTCGGGTTCTGAGCCAGACACTTCATCTTAATTAAAATTATGATGTATTTAAGTAAAAAGAAACACATAGAAATTAAATAATTTCCAAATATGATTCTGCAGACTAATTAAAGCTCTTCAGCTCTGTCAGGGGTTCTGGCTTCCTGGGTTCTTCACCTTGGGATCACTCTCAAACCAAACTCTGGTGGAGTTATCACAATCAACCAATCAGGAAATAGACTTTGAAAAGCGCTGAACGGACCACCAGAAAAATGGATTCTAGGTTTTATTCTACTGCTTTTTTTAAACAGGAGAGATACAGTTTATGGTGTAAAACAATGTGTAAACCCTTCCTGATTTCCATTTTTGGCAAACTATGTTGGATATAAACAGAGGTGGGTAGTAACTACTTACATTTACTCAGTTTACTCATTTACTTGAGTAGCTTTTTGAGCTAAATGTAGGAGTAGTTTTACTGCACTGTACTTTTTACTCTTCAGTCATATTATTACTCAAGTATCGCTACTCTTGAGTAAAACTTCTGGCTACTCTTCCTGCTGTGAGTAACTTCATGAATAAAGAACAAACTTGTTTTAACCAAAGATGCACCAGAGACAAAAACCTGGAGTTTATGTTAAAGTAAAGATTCTTATTTGTAGACAAGCTTTGTTATTTTAATGTTATTTCCTATCTGCTGAGCTCATTGAGCCGTTTGGAGTCCAAATGAACGTAAACAGTAGATAATTTAATTGGAAGTACATTGCACTGTTCTAACATACTGTATATACATTAACTGTTGTAAGTATTGTTTTCAAGTTTAGTGTCGTAAAAAATTATTTAGAAAAGTTTCTTCTGTCTGAATTTAATATTTTGCAATTATGATATTCTTTATTTTTTGCTAATTTTTCACTTTAAAATGCCAGGATTTGCACATAACCTTATATATTTGTCTGTCCGAATGCATAATTTTTAAATGTTAAATCACCTGCTTTTATTAGTTACTCAATACTTGAGTAGCCTTCTTACTGAATACTATTTTTTACTGTTGGGTAACTTCTTGGCTGACTACTTTTTACTTTTATTTGAGTAAACATATGTTATTAGTAGTGCTACTTTTGCTTTAGTACAATGTTTGGCTACTCTACCCACCTCTCTATATAAAGATAATCAAACACAAAATGCATTTTCCAAATGAAGATGTATTTATAAATGGAAAAAATCAAACTTACGTGGTTCTGTGTGAAAAGGGGACCCCCCCCCCTCCCCCTCCCCCAGACAATAATTGGCTGGGTGACCCTTAGAAGCAGCAACTCCAAACGATTGGATTTTTCCCCGTAATAATAAACGCCTTTAGATTTTAGGTAATTTGTGTGTATTTCAATTTGTTTGAAGATCTGAAACATTTACAAGTGACAAGCCTTCTGTAACCCCAGTCGGTCGAGGCAGATGACCGTTCATACTGAGCCCAGTTCTGCCGGAGGTTTTCCTTCCCGTTAATGGGGAGTTTTTCTTCCCACTGTCGCTTCATGCTTGCTCAGTATGAGGGATTGCTGCAAAGCCATGTACAATGCAGACGACTCTCCCTGTGGCTCTACGGTTCCCCAGGAGTGAATGCTGCTTGTCGGGACTTTGATGCAATCAACTGGTTCCCTTATATAGGACATTTTTGACCAATCTGTACAATATGATTGAACTTGATTTTGTAAAGTGCCTTTAGATGACATGTTTCATGATTTGGCGCTATATAAATAAAATTGAATTGAATTGAAAAGCCATGAAAGTACTGGTAATAATTGCTGTATACTAAGGTGTAATGTACCGTTGTAGATACAACTATCCTGGCTAAAACTGCTTTCCATGTTCAAGGTTTCCAACATGTAGTCACTGTTTAAAGTCTTGACTTTCAGACAAAATGTCATCTGAGCACACCACTCCTAGCCTCGTGAGACCATCCTGATCTCGCGAGCTTTAAAGGTTTCACTCGCAGATCAGTCTGGATACTCTCCGTTGAAGAAAATTTGGAGCCGTTCACCAAACGAACGTCCAATCAGCGTTGGCTTTGAGGCGGGTTGAGGTGTGACGCAACGGGAAGCGCGTCAGTTCAGTCTGAAGAACATGGCGGCTTCAGCCGATGAAACTAGCGTTAGCGTGGCTATCGAGCAAGTTTTATCGGAATTACAGAGTATTTCTTTGCTGAGCTAACGAGCCTTTACCTGCAGCAGCAAGAGTAGCTTGGCTTGGGGTTGTGTTTTCGTCGTCGCTCGTAACAGAGTGACGACGAATCTGATTGGTTCATTTGGCCCGTCTATCACCAACATAGGCCAATCAGCTAACCAGTATTTTCGCCCCTTCCCAAAATTACTTCAACGGAAGGTTTCCAGATGGATATGCGGAGCAAATCTATCTGGCGGAGTCAGGTTACACCACTCCAGTCATTAAGATGCATTTTGAAGGTTATGGGGATCTTTTTTTTTAGACGTCAGATTTGATGTTTTCATGATCACTACTCCGGCTTTGATGGAGTTGTGTTGGTGAAGCTTTTAGTCACAAGGTCTTCAACTGTTACTGCCTTTGGTGGCCTAAAAATGTCCAAAAGATCCACAAAAATGGTCTAAAGAGGGTAGATGTGATACCAGAAAGCAACATGTCACTAAGGTAAGTTAAAATATCCTGCTGCTGGTACTGAGTAACGTCTTCTGTCTTCTCAGGTATCTGAACCACGTCCGGGCCGCCATGCCGCAGGACACAGCCGGAGGATACAGCTCCGCTCTGGCGTGTTATCGAGCCATACAGGACGCTTTCAGTGGTCTGTTCCCTCTGAAAGACTGAGGCCCCCCTCCTCCCCCTCCCCTCCTCCTGCCTGAATGGTGTCCTCAAAAAAGACTTTACCGTCACTGTGTTGTCAGCGCAGACTTACTTTTGGTCAAGATTTCTACAGATTTATTTGTTCACTATTAATGTTGTTTTTTGAATAAAATAAGAAAAACATTCTTTGGGTTATGTGGCTTTATTTGAAGAGCAAACATGTTCATGTACAGCCCATGAAACTCAAAATTATTCAAATATTATTTAGGAGTTTAAACTTGAACTTAAAGTCTTAAAATGATGCAACAACAGAGAAGGAAAACGTAAGAAAAAACCGAGACAAGCTGATTGTAAAATCATGTAGAATTTGGAGCTTCTTCACACTTTTGTCTCTTTGGCGCCGGCTCCTCAGTCGGTTCTGTCAACACAGATAAAACATAGTTCAAAGTTTAATTTAAATTACATGGATACTCAGAAAAAAATACAACTATTAACATTCAGCCTCCACATTTATTGGCCCCATGGTTTACAAACGCATAAGAATAAAAAGCCTTGAAATATATTCACATGCAACCTGTATGGAACATTTTTTTTTTTTATATAAAAATGACCCACCCCCTAATTGTTATTTATTAATTTTTTTGTAATTTATTTCTGGGGTACAAATATGATGCAACAGTCTTCAAAATGGGAAAGACAACAGAACATGTCAATGAACCTAACTAGGTCAGGGTATAGCCACAAGTAACACTGTATTTTTCGGACTACAAGTCACACTTTTCTTTATAGTTTGGCCGATCCTGCGACTTCTATATCAAATTTAAATGGTAATTCATATTAACCAGCATGAGCCAAGGAGTAAACGTTACCGTCTATAGCTGCAAGATAGTTCGCTCAGCTTGTGAAAACTATCCTGCTCCTGTACCACTTGAAAAATAATTGAAACATTAACTTATAGACAACAAAGACCAAACACGATTGTTTCTCTGTTAGCACGTAGCACCGCTACGCTAACGGTCTAATTTAGCCAAAATTTTGACAACTTTCAGCGTAACGGGCCGTTAAGCTGAATAAAACCTTGCTGGTTGGAGTTGCTAATTTAACCCATTCATCCTCCCAGGTATGTCCCATATTATTCAGCCTGTTGTGGATGCAGCTGTGTAATTTAATAAATTGGTTTAACAGATTAAAGGTTAGTTTTTTAGCCTTGGATTGTGTGAAATAAATGTCTAAAATGCGTATAGTCCGGTGCGATATGTTTTTCTTCCCCTCTTTATGATGCATTTTTTTTGACTGGTACAACTTATACTCCCAAAAATACGGTACGTGATTATCTAAACTTGCCTTTAAAACAACTGGAATTGAGAACTCAGCCTGGATGAGGACCCAAGGTTCTCTAAACCAACATGTAGAGTGATGAGGAAGCAGTAAAGATCGCAGCTCAGGGCAAAGGGGGTCATCTTGGTGTCACTACGGCTCAACAATGACTTATTTCAAGGATTATATATAAAACTCTATCAGGGATGATAATTGCGGAGGTCATGGAAATAAAGAGGAAGAATTACATTTTTAATGCCCTTTAATGGTTGTGTTTTATATTTTATATGTAGAGGAAGGGATGATGGTAATCATCGGCTCACTGTTCTATAGTCAGATGATATGAAATAGTTTTAACCTCATCGTGTATTTTGTTGGGCAGTGATACGAAAACAACAACCTGCTGCCTAAATGTGACTTTTAAACTTGGAAAGACGTGAATGATGTAGCCGGCCACCAGCACCATCTAAGAACACTCAGTAACTGGTTATATAGTATTAATTACTGCTAGATATGTATAGATTCGTGCATATCCTTTTATTTATTTAGCTTTATCTTATTTGCCTATCCATCTATCTAGAAAAATAAAAATAATGAAAGGAAATTGTTCAAAAGATAAGGTTTGTTGCTTTTTTCAGGATTCGGCTGAAACCTTCAGGTATTTAGTGTATTCAGGTGAGTTTCTCACCTGTTTTTGCTTCTTGGCTGCAGAAGAGGACCTCTTTAGGCACCGTGAACCTTACACACATCATGTCCTTGTTGGGGGCGACGTTGCGCACAAAGTGCACAGAGCACTTGTTCTCCAGTGGGAATCCGAGGCTGCGGGAAGCCCTCTCCACCACGTCCGCCTCCGGGTTGTCGTCTTTAGAGAAGCCATAGCAGTGCACCGTGGGGAGGTTCTGCTCACAGGGAGGCTCCAGCTGCAGGAGGCCCCGGAAAGCGTCCAGAAACTCCAAAGCCAGCGCGGGCAGGTTCATGACCACGTGAACCGCAGAGTCCGCCTTCAGCAGAGCAGGCAGCTCCTGCTTTAAAGGCCCGCGGATGAAGTCCCTGCCGTCCAGATTGAAGGTCTGGACTTTGCTCTCCACCTTGTTGAGCTTGCAGTTGTGCTGCAGCCACCTGTACGACTCCGGGTTGAGATCGTTGGCCAGAACCCTGGCACCGAGGCGGGCAGCTGGGACGGCGAAGGGTCCGACCCCAGCGAACACGTCGAACACGGTGTCGCCACGTTTAACGAGCTGCACCACTCGCTGGTGCTCCGTGCTCAGCCGGGGGTTCCAGTAGACGCGGGAGAAGTCGAACTCGTACGTCACGCCGTTTTCCTTCACCTGCGAGGACAGATGACGAGGAGTCAGAAGTCGTCTACAGGGTTGGTCAGGGGTTGCATCAACTCATTATAAGCATGATTTTCTGCAGAGTTTGGAAAAAACTAATCCAAACCAACATGTCCCTGTGTGACAGTGTGACCTTAGCAGAATTCCTGCTTCTATTTACATCAGGGCTTGATAACTTGCTTGTTTTTAGTTTTTTTTACTCTACTTCCTGTTGCCTGAAAGTGATTTCTTTGTTCAAGTCTGGTGAAATTTAATTTGTTCATGATTAAACAAGGGGTTTATTACTTTTTCACATTGGACCAGGTTGTTTTACTTTACTTCTTTTTGTATCTTTGTATAATAAAATGTGTTTGATTGTCTGATGCATTTAATTGTGACAAAGGGCAAAAACAGAAGAAACCTGTAAGAGGGCAGAACTTGTATCTAGTCAACTGAATTCGCCTGTACTGTATTAGAAATACTGGATCTGAAACTGGATCTGAATCTGGACTGATTGAATTGGAATAAATTTAACTGGAGATGAACTGGAAGCATTTGTCCTGTAAATTGTAAATCGGTGCTATAGAAATAAAGAACCAGACTAATGGCTTATTGCTCTATGTGGGCATCATTAATGTAAATATGAACACTCTTTTCTTTGTATTTATTGCATTCACTACTTTTACATGTGTATTTTATTGCCCCTGTTTATATTATGTTGTTGTATTGACTGTTTGAGATTTTCTATAAAATGTAAGGTGTGTATTAAATTAAATGTTATATTACTATAAAACAATTGAACCTACCTTGGCGACCATGTTTTCCTCTCCAGCTAGCACCTCCATCTTGAAGTTCCTGTAAGTGGAGTCGATCATGTTTGTCTTATTGACCACACATGTGACTCCAGGGTTTTTGTCCATAATTACCTGACCTACAGAAGAGAGAGCAAATAACCTTGATATTTTTAACAACAAACACAGAAAACATCCATACCTACTGGCAAAAACAGTAAAACATTCCTACAAATTAGAAACTACTGACTGTGCATGGTGGAAAGAGAAATGGCCAGCCTTGTTTCTCACACTTCTAGTTGTCTTAAATTTTTTTTTTTTTTACAGCTCTGACCGGCAAAATAGGCAGATTTAGGCCAGCAACTGTTTGCTCGTTGCATTTTTCCAACGTATTAAAGGAGAAGTCCGGTCAAAATCAGAATTCAAACTGCTGAAAGTACTTTAAATATAAAACTACTACATACTGTGCAAAAAATTATAAGTTTTTTTAATTAATAATAATTCTCATTTAATCATGTTTATTTGGAGGAATCCATCTTGGTCAAGAATAGTACTGTCACCTCCCATTTTTTGACGTCACTCGGCGGACCCGCTGTTGAGCAAGTTTCAACGCTCTGTTTGTCACGCGCACTATTTTCCAAGATGGCGAGGGCTGGTGCTCTGTACGAAGCAGAGAGTGATGAAGTAATTAGTGACAGTGATGAGAGTTCTGTGGAGTCATCATCATCTGATAGCGATATGGATGTTTTAGAAGAGTTTCTTGACAGAAACCGGACTTTTGACGAAATCCAGCGCACCTTTTTCCATTGCAAACTCAGTCGGGTCCTACAGAATATATCTATACACGCCTGTGTGTGTGTGTGTGTGTGTGTGTGTGTGTGTATGTGCGCGCTCCGCGCAGCACGGCTTTGAGCCGTGGAGCGCGCACACAAACACACACACACACACACACACACACACACACACACACACACACACACACACAGCGGAGGAGAGATCGCTGAAGTGACTTAAGTTAGCTGATTATTATAGTATAAGTATTAAAATATAAGAGCATTCCAGCACATGCTGGGCGGAGCACAGCTTTGCACGGCGCTGCAGCTGAGCGCGCACACACAGACACAAACACACACACACACACACACACACACACACACACACACACAGCGGAGGAGAGATCACTGAAGTGACTTAAGTTAGCTGATTATTATAGTATAAGTATTAAAATATAAGAGCATTCCAGCACATGCTGGGCGGAGCACAGCTTTGCACGGCGCTGCAGCTGAGCGCGCGCACACACACACACACACACACACACACACACACACAGCGGAGGAGAGATCGCTGAAGTGACTGTGTTGAAATAAGCAATGTTTTTTTCCACTTTTACCAGTTGTGTTGGAACATCCGATGGCCATGTACGTGGGCATTGTTCCTTTAGCAATTGCTCGTGGGAATGTCAGCGGTGAAGTCCTCTGGAAATCCGAAAAAATTATTGATGATCGCAGCTGTGTAGAACGGCTCCTATTGACTTTGCATGGAAAGCGGAGAGAAATGCTGTCGCCGCTTCCGCTTTTCCACGCCCCAGGATGTGATGTCAAACGCCCCTTACTGCCCAAATATGGGCAGTAATGTCAGCCCCCATACACAGTGATTCAGACGACAATTTATGTTTTTATTTTCTTATTGATTAAAGATAAGTTCATTAAATAACCACAAACGTATAAGTTTTAGTTATAGCTAATGATACCCTGATTTTTCCTTGTTGACCGGACTTCCCCTTTAAGATTAACACACACACGTCTTCACTAAAATACCATGTTCTCTCATCTTTCCTACTTTGAGTAGTGGCTAATTAACTACCGCAGGGAAAACAGAAGGATGCATATTCCTAGAAGGTTGGATTAACTTTAAGTAAATGTTTTAGTTACATTTTGTTGCAGAAAACACAGCAAATGTAACCAGATTAAATGACGGCTTTTTGTTCTCTGCAGCAATAAAACTGGGAGTTATTTTCAGGATGTTTACACATCTTTAACAGAATAGACTTAGACTTAGACAAACTTTATTGTCAGAGTGCGTACAGAACGAAATAGACCACAAACGCGGAGGGTGCATATATTCACAGGCAACAGACTCTAGAGAAGGAGTGTCCAAAGTGCGGTTTGGGGGCCATTTGCGGCCCTTCGGAATAATTTTATGCGGCCCCCAATGGCAGTTTAAAAACAAATTTATAAGTTTAACCAAACCGTGCTGGCATAGGTCGCAACCGGCATTTTTCAGGAAATAGTGACTTGCAATCTCTTCTCGTTGCTGAGAATAGACTTTGACATCAAACCTTTTTCACATTTCGGATCCAACATGAATTACGAATCAATTTTCTACAAAAATCAGACTATTTTGTGTCATTTGTTTCATAAAAAAAAAAAAACATTTAATTTACTTTTGAGCATGTTAACGTCAAAAATCACAATGAAATTAGTTTTTATTGAAAATGAAACTCATTTTATTTCTACATAAAATTGGGGTTTTATTTAGAAATATAATGTTTGTTGCCTATGAACAGTTTCAACTTTCCAGTTGGGTTAAACATCGCCCCCTACTGTTCCGGAGCCAGTTTTCTCTCAGCCTCTTACCTATGAGGTTCTTGTATGGCAGCTGGTGGTCTCTCAGGTTCATGTGGGCGATGTGTCCCACCCGGCTGAATGATGATGTCACATCTTGACCCTGAGGGAGCACCGCCTCCAGCACCTCCTCCGTCTTCAGGTTGTCGTAGGTCAGCTTCAGCTCGTATTGTTGCAGCTCATCAGAGACACCAAACGAACGGAGGGCCTCTGCTTCAGCCTCACTGAAAGAGCTCGCCGACGACACTTTGTGGGGGTCCAAAAGGACTAACCGAAAACCGCTGCCCTCCTCTCCGTCTTGAACCACTCGATGCACACCGGGACGCTGGATAGCGGACTTCTTCAGACTCTTCATGACTTTGTTTAAGACCCCCGTTGGTACCAGGAGAGCTGGAACTGTAATAGCCTGTGTGAAGGCGTCTTTGTCCAGAGAGGTCATGCCCCGGACCTGGGGAGGGGGTCGGTACAGTTTGGGCTCCATTCTGGTCGCCCCGATGAACCCAGAACTGACTGAGTCTGAAAAGAGGACACTCTGGAGCACAGCAGCAGAATCTAGCTTTGTTTGAGTTTGAAGGGAGGCAAAGGTTCTGGAGACGAACCTGTTAAAGCAAAGAGGTGAAAAATCAGATGCTAATTTCTGAAATGGCACTTTAAAAATGCAACTATGCAAAAAGGTCACCTGCCATTATCACAAAAATTTACAAAAAAACTGAGCATTTATTTTATTCAGTTCAATTCAATTTCATTTATATAGCGCCAATTCACAACACAAGTCATCTCAAGGCACTTTCCAAAGTCAAATTCAATCATATTATACAGATTGGATCAGATTATACAGATTGGTCAAAAAGGTTCCTCTCTAAGGAAACCCAGCAGATTGCAGTCTTGACAAGTCTAGAGCCACAGTGGACAGTCGTCTGCATTGTTGATGGCTTTGCAGCAATCCCTCATACTGACCATGCATATGTATGTTTTAAAAAATGTACCACCTGTATAAAAACATACATGCTTAGAAATTTTTTATTGATGTCTGAGGCAAAGTTATCGTTAACTAAAACTAATGAAATTACAAATAGTAGTCAACTGAAATAAAACTGAAAACGAGACATTGCAAAAAAAGAAAAAGAAAACTGACTGATTCTTTCATAAGAGTTTACGGATAAGTGGAGGATGATTGAGGAGTGGATGGATTTACTTCAATTATTCACTCAATTTTAGCTTTGTAATTCGCCCCAATGTCTTTCACACTATTTGAATTAATCATGGGAGATTATTATCTGTTTTTTTTTTTTTTAAGAAAAGCTGAATAGAAATAACCTTCATTGTCGTACTGTGAGGAAATTCAGGTGTACCAGCGGCAAAGTGAAAGGCAAATGAAAGCATGCAGCTAGACACAAAAGTAGATACTATAACAACAGAAAGAATAAATTAATTATATGAATTCGGAGAACAAAACATTTAATTTTCCCATGTAGGAAAATACTAAGGCACAAAGCCCGGATGTTATTAAAGATGACAGTTGCTATTAGTCTGCAAAACCTCCATTTATTAATCTAGAAATGTAGCCAAAATACCAAATTACAGAATGCAATGATTTCACAGAGACGATTTAAATTAAGTCCCCATTTCTTTAGTAATTTACTATTTGAGGTGTCTGAAAGCTTCCATCATGAAATATAGTGTTATTCTGTTGTCATTCTGATGAAAGAAGCAACATGAATTTAAAAAAAAGTTTAACATCCTGAGTAAATCCTGTTTAAATCGCGCTGTAACGCCGCTTCTGACAGGCCGCGGGTGTCTAAACGATCAATCATGATGGCGGTTATCATAATATCACCGTTTTAATACAATAAATAAAGATATTTATCGTTCAAACTTAAAAAAATTAGTAGAAATATAGCTCAAACCTTAACATCCCTCTGTCCACAAGCACGCTTCAATTACGTCATCCGCAGTTGACGGGAGCCGCCTGGTGATTGGTCGAGAATTTAAAAACTCGTCTCGTGATTGGTCAGAGCGTATGCGGTATGAAACGTGCGACGGAACCAGAGATGAGGGGGAGCTTCATTAACAACAGTGGTATTAATCAGCTGACCGGCCGAAGATAGCTGATCCGTACTGGAAGGTGGGGGTAATGCACCTTAAAGCTGCTTCCCAGCCGCCATAAAATCACAAGAAGAAGAAGATGTGTGGCCGATAAGAGGCTCCAGGAGAAGATGGGCTCATAAAGTCAGAGAGCGAAGCTGTTTGTGTGCTTTTATCTGGTCAGAATGAGCATCAACAGCAGCGAGCAGGCGGATGTTTACTCTAAACTCCCCGAAAGAGGCGCAGCTGTCAGCGAGAGGACTCCTCTGCTAGGAAATGTGAGTATAAAACTAACGCGTCTGCTGTCTGTCGCCGGTTTTCACACGTCAAAGAAGGAGTTTTAACCTTTATGGTCTCCATCACATGAGCTGAACTTCTCGTTTTCAGTTTCCTTCGAGTTTTCTGCTTGTGTCAGCACCACTCAGCCATAGTCCACCCTCACACTGCAACTCTAAATAACCAACAGTAATGATCATTTTATTTATTTGTAACACACTTTACATTTTCAAAAAGGGCTGGCATCAGTAAAACAATCAATGTAATAAAATCAGGGACAATAAACTGCAGATAAAATACACGAGTAAAAGTAGTGAGTACAGTAAAAGCAAAGAATTTAAAACAGGACAAAACAAATAAACCTACTTCTATTTTGTATTTTTTGTTGTTGTTGCAAAAACAAAACTAAGCCTAATTTCATATTTCTTTTAACTTCTGTTTGGTCTAACTTACTTCATGGTTCTCCATTTAACTCCTAATCATTAAAAAGAGATCTCAGCTTGGAAGGCGTAAGCAGGGTTGGTTGTTACACGATTATTGTCTTACATAAAAAGTTTTCCCCATTGAAACATACAGTAACAGTTCTTTCATTTCAATCAAAGCTTATATTGCTGGCTGAGAATGATTGGCCAGTTCTTTTTTCCATTAATTGTAGGGAGTAATTAACCATTAATGACCAGTTTTGTCCAGGGTTGGTTTTCCCTGTAGATATCACCAGGGTTTAAAATAAGAAAGAGACTCTTGTTTTGTATTTATAACTTTTCATTGTCTCTGACAGCGACATCAGTTATTTTGGAAATGGATACCAGCTTATACACTTTTTTTAGATTTAAAAAATGAATCTGAGCCAGTCATGTTTTATCTTTAAAATAATTGAAAAGTATTCCATATATTTACATTACCGTTGGCTAAAGCCACAGAGGCAAATTAGTACATACTCCACACTTTAAAACTCAATTTTAAACAAATTTTTACACACAAGTTAACCACCCACTTCTGAGCTCCTGATAAATATTTTAAACCCACCACTTGACTTGTAGCTTGTCCGTGAAAAACTGATTCAAATCAAAGCCGTTACCTTTACGTCTTTTATTACATGGCTGATATTTTGAGTTTATATTACCGGTAAAAGATATAAATAAATAAATACTGACCCATTTAAAAATGACAGAAAAAAACTCTTCTTGCCTCAAAGTTTTAGGTGTTCCACAAAACTGCTACTCCAGAATGGGCCGAGCAAGCAACTGGCATAAAAATGACCATATAAGTTATTTGGAATAATGTAAAAAGCAACAGATACAGTCCACTTCAGAATGGGTTTAAATTCATGATTTCTTTCTTTTTTTTCTCTTTGGTTGTTACTTTACAGGTTTCATTTACATGTAGTGTTTTTCCTACTGTAGAGTTAGTATTATTATTATTATTTGTTGTGTATAATGTGTGTTTCTGTGTGCTATGCTGCTGACATACTGTGAATTTCCCCACTGAGTCTCATATATCTCATATATATTATCTATATTTGCCTCCATGTGGTCGCTGCAGTACACTTCCTGTCTTTCGGTACTGTAACGGGGTGAATCCGACCGAGCGGCCTGCAGGTCAATCCGAGCTTGTTGTGACACTGACACCAGAGTTGCCACTTGTTCTGTCCAGGATATCCCCCATTAGAGAGGTCAAGCGGTTTGGGCAGCTCCCCTTATCCTGAGCTCAGGCAGCTGTCCTGCAGCCAGCAGCTCAAATCCCACCCCATCCATTCCCATTTCCATGCCCTGATCCCGCATGCCCCTGCAGTGTTGTTTTATCCCATCCTTCATCAGGCCAGGCCAGTTGTTCCAAGTACTGTCAGGAGGAAACCTCTGAGCAGGTTTCTTTCTCAGCGGTTTGTCTATATTCCTACAGCTTTACGTGTTTTTATTCTTCTGTGTGCACAGGGATCGGCGCAGACCAGAGCCACTGGAGCCTCCTTGGTCTCCTCTGTGTTCAACCTGATGAATGCAATCATGGGCAGTGGGATACTGGGTTTGGCTTATGCAATGGCCAGCACAGGAATAGTTGGGTTTTGGTAAGAGTATGCTACTTGCACCAGTCTTCTTTTTTTTTTTTTGAAGACATAGTTAATAGTCTCTTAGTTTTTGCTCTCCCTTTCCTGCCAGCATCCTGTTAGTGCTGGTGTCGAGCCTTGCATCGTACTCCATCCATCTGCTTCTGAAGCTTTGTGACCAAACAGGTGAGTCAATGAAACTGTCTCACCTCAGCTAATTCCCTCCAGGTTTTACCTCACTGATCGGTGCAGACATCACCCCATGAACCGCTCTTCCTCAACTCCAGATTTAATCGGTTTGTTGCGAAACTCTGTGATAGCAGTCTGTCGTTTGTATTTGGTCCTTACTCAAGTCCTGATTCTGACCTGATCAGGTGATGCTTGACCAATGATTACAAAAAAGGGTCAAAGGAGCCTAAAGAGAAGATAAAAAGGACAGACAATAGTGGGACGTGCAGGTTGTTGATTACCACTAAATTGACTTAAAGTCTGTGTTGATTTTCTGGTCAACAGAGGCTTCAAATGCGCACTGTTTGCCCCTTTCCCACCCACTTCCTTTTGTTTTATATGTTAAGATGTTTAACATATGTTGACACCAGACATTTATTTGCAATGTATAAAAACACACTGTAGTTGTTGATTTTTGCCCTGTATCTAACATTAAACCAAACATTTCCAGTTTTAGGTCAGTTCACATTGATACAGTTATCTCTAGGTGCCAAAATAAAAGTAAGGGTAGTCTTGAGAGATGTCACAAGTTTACATACATGATGATTATTATGCCTTAAAACTATATGGGAAAGCCCAGATTTCCACGTCACACTGAGCCTGGTTCTGGTTCTGCTGGAGGTTCTCCTCCCTGTTAAAGGGGAGTTTTCCTCTCCACTGTCGCTACATGCATGCTCAGTATGAGGGATTGCTGCAAAGCCATCAACAATGCAGACGACTGTCCACTGTGGCTCTACGCTCTTTCAGGAGGAGTGAATGCTGCTTGGAAAGACTTGATGCAACCTGCTGGGTTTCCTTAGAGAGGAAACTTTCTGACCAGTCTGAAGGATCTGATGGAATTTGACTTTGTATAGAGCCTTTAGATGAAATGTTGTGAATTGGTGCTATATAAATATGGACGAACTGAATGATGTCATAGCTTTTTATGCTTCTTATAGATTAATTCAGAAATTAATTGGTGCATGTGAATATATTTTAAGGAAGCATCTCAAACGTTTTGTTGTGCGACATCATAGAAAGATCAAGTAATCAGGTTTGATATCAGGAAGCGATGCCCGAGAAGCTTCTTTCATCTGTTCAAACAATTTTATAGAAATAAAATCCTCATCCCAAGACGAAGTCACACCTTTGCTGTGGCATCATTCATTACGCTTCTGCAACGTCACAATTATTTCCATCCAGAGTTGCTTTGATTTATTTATTTATTTATTGCCACGATCTTGTGGAGCTGATGGGAGGGCCGGCCTGCTGCTCAAATTCTTGTCCAGCACCTCCCAAACACTCTTAGTGAGATTGAGCTCCGGACTCTGTGGCCAACCCATGTGTGAAAAGGATTGCCTCCTGCTCTTTGAACCACTCTTGTACAATTTGAGACCAATGAATGCTGGTGTTGTCCTCTTGGTATGTGCCTGTGCCATCAGGGAAGAAGAAACTTACTTGTAGAATAACCATCCAGTATATTCAGGTAGTCAGTTGACTTAATTTTCTGTGCTCAACGTTGCTGAACCTGGAGTGAAATAAGTGCAGCAACCACAGATCCTAGCACTTCCCCCACAGGCATGAGAGGTGCATCATTTCATGCACCTCTCTTCTTACCCCTGATGTGGCCATTACTCTGGAACAGGGCCAATCTGGACTCGTCAGCCCACATGACCTTCATCATTTATATCTCCAGAGTCCAATCTTTTTTTCATTTAGCGTCTCTGATCAGTCGTTTTCTTAAGGCTACACGGCTGTTCAGTCCCTGTCCTGGTGCATGTGAAAATGCTCTGACTTTCACTATTAAGCATAGATGTGGCTTCTACTGTTTTTCTTTTATTTGATTTCACCAAACAATTGACCAACCAAATCCATAACAATATTTCTCCACATTTGACATTGTTTGTTGTCTCAGAAAACATGGATGTTTAAGAAATGCAGCTCACTGCACAGGTTGGGGTTAAATATCACTGCACGGATGAATAAAACACAATCATCCATGCAATAATGATCTAGTAGGAGGATCTTACACAGATGGTGTCTTTTCTTTGGACAGGATTTGTATAAAACACGATTGGTACGTCCAGCTGTCATATTTTTTTGGTGCAAAATCTGCAAATGGACCCAAGAACAAAAGTAGAAGACCTTGTGAAAATGCTGGCTGAAGCCGCTTCGTTATTATCCACAGTAAAACAAGTCCTGCACCAACATGGGCTGAAAAGACACTGTTGCAAAAAAAACAGAAAAGGCTGGATTACTGTTCCAAAATGCACCTGATAAAGTTAAAATTTTTACATCTGGAGGGTTATGGGGAAAGCTTGCAAGCCCGAGAGCAGCATTATCAACTATGAAGTAAGAGGTGGCAGCAACATGTTGAGTGGGTGCTTTGCTGCAGGAGGGACTGGTGCACTTCAGTAAAGAACATTATGTGGAAACATTGAGGACAAATCTCAAGAATCCAACCTGAAAGTTGAAGCTGGGGCCTAAATGTGGCTTCCAATGACCTTAAACATACAAATGAGTTACAAAGAGGCCTAAGGACAATAAAGTCAGTGTTTTGAAGTGTCAAGAGTTAAAGTTTAGTTTGATATAATCTCTGAATGTGGGGAAAAAAAGTTGTCTTTTTATAAAGTGGATGGAAATTAGAGACGCACCGATTCGATACCCGGATCGGATATCGGCTCCGATATTGACTCATCAGCTGGCTCGGATATCGGATGATTGACGCCGATCCAGCATTCCAATCCAGTTATTTAAAAAATAAAATTATATCATACACAGCAATAAAGTCACAGCGATCTATTCACTTCAATCAAGAATCAGTTATCGTCACCTTGTGAGATTACTTTTGAGGCAGACACCGGCTTAGGATGTGCAGAAAAAAAAAAAAAAAAAAAAACGGGTAACATGACATGCAAGCACAATAGATGTATTATTTTAAAAATAATTTTCACACAATAGAGCATGCAAAAAATAAAAAAAGTACGTAGCAGAGTCCGAAAGTTCTGATATTAGTCACTTAGCGAGGGATATGAGCCTTGTTACATGGATTAGTCCGTCCTTCATGAATCTCAGGTAATGAGGTAATTTTTGTGCTGTGGTCCTGAGGCTTCATTTATGGAAAAGTGCAATTTCATGTTCCTGAGAATGAGAGTGTGCCAAATAGGCGATAACAGTTGTGTGATTGTAACATGATGGACCACAAACATCTCAGCAGGGGGCGATAGCCCTCACAGCTCTTGGAAAGAAGCTGATCCTGAGTTTATTAGTTCTGGATTTGATGCTTCTGAAGCGTTTACCCGATGGGAGAGAGGCAAACAGCGCATTGGGTGGGATCAGTGGAGGTGCGTCTGGCCCTTCTCTAGTAAAGATGGTAAATTCAATACCACAAACATGGCAATACGGTTTATTCATTCAAGAGTAATATCGACTCGGTATTGAGTATTGACCAATATGCTCAGCCCATGTATCGGATTGGATCAGAAAAAACAGGATCGGTGCATTTCTAATGGAAATATCTGGTCTCAGCTGTGTGTGTTTAAACAGAACCTGTAAAATTCCTCGATTAAACTTTCAGACTTAACGTGTGAAACTACTTGCGTTTATTTGTTTTCCCTCTAAATAATGGTCATCTGCTGCAGGTATCAACTCGTATGAAGAACTTGGAGAACGAGCCTTGAAAAAACCAGGAAAAGTAAGAGCTGCCATCGGGATTTGACTGTAAGCTTCTCCGGTGTTTGTTGTTCACCGGGACATTTATTCTTCTCCTCCTTGTTTTTATTCTCTCCAGGTTTTGGTCGGATTAGCAATTCTCATCCAAAATATCGGTGGTAAGTCAATTTTTTATTTTTTTTTATTTCAGCGTGAAGTAATAAGACGTTATTTCTGACGTGCTGGACACAAACTGATTATGTGGCGGCTTGTTTTTTTGTTAACGAGAAGCAGAGCGGTGACTGGGCTGGGGATTGCTGCAGGGGCAGTTTGTTTATTTTGGAGGCAGACGGCGCCTCCTGCTGGTGAACAGAGCATCCTGTGCTGAGCCTCTCTCCTCATCGCTCCCCCTGTGAGGCCATTATCTAGATCCCCTGATAACCTCTGACCCTGTAACTGCCGTCCTCCCCCAGGCCTGAAACATGACTTCTCCCCTAATTGATCGCTGGCGGTAAAGCCCACTCCCACCCTGTGTGTGGAAAGCAGCTCACTGGGATCCCTCCCTGTACACACAGACGGTGCTTCTCACCCGACAGCTGAGGGCCGAGGCTCTGGAGCTGCTCCGCCGTCATTAGCCCCTCGGCTGAGTAAATTACCGCCGCGTCCTCCGATGTGTTGGTGTTCTCCGCGCGCGGGGCTCTGCGTGCAGGAGCGGGAGAGCCAGCACTCCAGAGTGCATCTGTCCATACCCCCAGCTCCTTTTTATAAGAGTGCAATTAGCCTCACTCTGGGTAAACATTCATCGGCGCTGCCAAAGGCTGAGCGTCCAATTGACCTTAATTACCGACCGCCCCGTGGCTCTCGCCGTCCCTGCCTCTCTCCTGGCTCTTAATGAAATGAAACTCGCTCTGTCTCATGTTGGCTACGCTCCGCAGCCATTTGCTGACCACACACACAGAAGGCTCGCCTCGATGCTCCTTTAACGTTACGCGCATGTTGATTATCAGTGTCTGTTTTCTTACCACTTGGCCGATAACCGTCCTCTTTGTTCACTCAAGGGCCCTTTTGTGTAGTCGTGTAAGTATTACTTCACCTCTGATCCCCATAGAAGTGCTTGTTGTGCTCAGTTGCATGAAGCTAAACCGCTGCATCCTGACTGCCTGTCGTGTGTTCCCGTCAGTGTGTCTTTATTTTATTGTCATTTTGGTTTAACATTGATGCATAGAGTGTTTTTTTTGTTTTGTTTTATGTGAAACCTTTTGGCTAACACACCAAAGCAGATCTGATATGCAGGGTTCCTTCTCAGTCTGGAAAGTCTGGGATCTGATTTATGTATTTTCCAGATCTGCATAAGTGTGGAAAAACGTTTGTTTCCCGCACTTTACTCCTTATCTTGCTGACCAATCGCTGTGTTCATCAATCCGTCCATCAGAGTGATATCGCCTCTGTTGTTCATATTTCAATCCTTTGTTTCTGAAGCTTCATTATTTAAAGTCTTGCCACCAGGGGCGGTTCTAGACAGGGGCCAACAGGGGCCCATGCCCCTGTAGAAATGGTCCTGGCCCCTGTTATGGCCCCTGTACTAAAGATATGATATTAAATACACTTCTCATAATTATTTGCAATGGCAAAGAAACCATAACTGATTGGTCACTTTGATCAATATTATTATTATTTTTTTACCTATACAGTTTTTCTCTACTTAAAAAGAATTTAAAACTTAAGATGTTTCACGTTTAGCTTTAGCTGTATTGAGCTGGGGGCAAAGTATTCAACTGCTAGATCAGGGGTCTGAAAACTGCAGTTCCAGAGCCACAAGTGGCTCACTTAATATTATTCCACAGTTAAATGTTGCCATTTTATTGTTGTTTTTTTATTTTTTTGTTCTGTGCCCCTGTGAAAAAACACTGGCCCCACCTTGGCCCCCCTGGTAAATTTGGTCTAGAACCGCCACTGCTTGCCACCATCATTGCACCGTTGTGCGTAGATAAAAGGACCGGCCAATGTTGGAGTCTGGACACATGTGGAGTTCTGACATTGAAAATGTGCAGGAACCCTGCAAATATTAACAATAAGCACATCCATAAATCCACTGGACCGGGTGGCGGATCAAAAATGCCTGTTGTAGAAGAGATTGTAGCGCAATACTTGCCCAGCAAGTCTAGCTGCCACATCAATACTTTTATGCCCACAAATAAAGTCCAGAAACATTTCATGAAGGAGTGCAGGATCCCTGACGGCCAGATTTTAGCGCTCGGACGTGGCAGCTGTTGTTCAGGGGGAGAGCATGTGCTGGTGTCTGTGTGGGCGAGAGCTTTATTGGAGGAATTTTCTTATTTAAACAAATGCAGGATCTAAGGGATTATGGCTGGGATTATTTAAAGGAGAGTCAAAGACCCGCCCCAGGGCAGGAAGGTCCCAGCCAGCCCTGCATTTGCCTGGCTTTCCAAAATCATAAATCCCTTAAATTCGCAAGCAGCATGTGAAGCGCTTCTTCAGACCAAATGTGTGCTTTTCTTTGGGAGCTCTTTATCCCGTTCTCTGCTGTCCTGAAGGAGTTTTTTTAGGAGCTTTCTTAGAGGAAGTGAACCAATCCTCTTGTCCTTGCTGAGGAAAATGGAAGTATCCCGTTTCCTAGCAAGGTGGAGAAAGGTTGGAAGTACCTGGATTAACGTCAGAGATCATTACTGTTAGCATTCCTCCCTCCTCACCCCCGATTTCCCATCCTGGCTGCACTACAGCAATTTGAAGCCCTGCGTTGTGTCTGTGTCTTCAAACCAAGGACTTTACTCTCCCAGAGCTACCCACCCATGCTGTGGTAGCCCCCGCCCTCTACTTTAAACACACCCCACCCTCACAGAACAGCTGAGAAGTGCCTGTGGCTCCATTCAGCCGCCTGCCGTGATCTTGTTTAACAGTTAATCTGCATGTTTTTGTTTTTTATGATGTAACTTTCATTGTCCTTGCCCTCTCCTCAGCTATGTCGTCCTACTTGTTCATCCTGAAGTCGGAGCTTCCTGCAGCCATCACCAGCCTCCTCAATGCAGAGAACACAGGGTGGGTCCATGCATTCTCCTCAAAATGAACATGTTTTCAAAGTGTCACACAGTGAATGACTGAAGCACCTAATGCGATTAGCAGCAAATGGGTCAGTCCAGTTTATTTTGTCCGTCAAATCGATAAGATTTGACATTTTTGCAAAGGTCTCTGTCTACTTAGCAGCATCTGGCATTAAATTTAAATCTTGTGCCGTGTTAAAACTACTCATACCCTTTTGAACATTTCCACATTTTTTGGCACCTTCCAACCACAAAGTTCAATGCATTTGATCATTTTTACCAGCAAAAATAAGATATCTGTGGTGTGCATATGTATTTAGCCCCCTTCGCTCCAATTCCTATAAATAAAATCTTGTGTAGCCAAATACCTTCTGAATTCAACTAATTAGTATATAGTAGGGCTGGGAAGGTACTTTAAAATCTCAGATCAGTATGATTTCAGTTCGCTTCGGTCCAGAGAAACATAAAAAGTGGCCATTATAGCACTGACTGGACATATGGTTTAATTTCTTTAAATAATAAATGATAAACGGGTATAGCCAACGGCTGGATAAAAGTCCTCAATGTTGTTTGGGTAATTCTTTAATAAGAATGTGCAGACATATGACAAACAAAAGGCTTAAATCACTTTGGAGTTGTTTTTATGTTCAGACAATCCAGTGTCCGTGATGTACTTGAATGCACCACACAAGTGCAACTCTTGGGAAATCTGGTCTGCTCAAAGGGACCAAGGTACCGGTGTGTTGTCGGATCTCACGCTTTGCAGCATGGGCGGTTCTAGACAGGGGCCAGTGTCCCCGTATACCTGGTCCTGGCCCCTGTTATTGGTCCTGTACTAAAGACATAATACTAAATCAGTGTCTTATGATGATCCAGCTGGTCTGCAAAGGCCTCAGAGGTTCGTTAGAGAACATTAGTGAAGAAACGGCATCATGAAGACCAAGGAACGGGTCAGGGAGAACATTGTGGAGAAGCTAAATGCAGGGTTAGGGTTAGAAAACAATATCTAAGCTTTAAACATCTTACAGAGTTCTTTGCGAAGCCGAAATCCTGCCATGACATAACCGTCCATCAAAGGTGACACGCCGGGCAACGTGATCATCAAGTACAGAAGAGCTCCATGCATTGCAAAAATGAATCTAAAAATAAGTAAAATGATCTTAATGTTTGTGTATTTATCCTTGATTTAGGCAGGTAAATAAGATTATCTGCCAATGGAATGAGTATTTTGACCCCTAAAATAAGATAATTAGACATCCTTCACTTGAAATAAGATGATGGAGATGAATTGTTCCTATTTTAAGTGCGAAAATCTTATTCCATTGGCAAATCATCTTATTTACCTGCTCAAATCAATGGCAAATACACTCATTTTAAGAACATTTTACTTATTTCTAGTTACGTTTTTGCAGTGTGAAAAGACTGGCGGGGCTACAGAGAATCTGGAAGAGTTGCAAAGAGAAAGTCATAAGAACTGCAGTTAAATGGAAGAAGGGTTAAATGCATGCAAAGTTGAACTTTTTAGTCTGCTGAATGCTATGTGTGGCTGAAAAAAACAACTAATGCTGCACAACACCCTGAATACACCGTCTTTGCCATGAAACATGGTAATGGAAGCATCATGCTGTGGGGCCAGTCTCCCGATCTAGAGCCAGCTGAGAATCTGTGGCAAGACATTCAGAGAAACTTTCCATCCTGACTCAGTTTGAGCTCCTCAGCAAAGAGGAACGGCTAAATATTCCAGTTTCTGCATGTTCTGCTGAGAGTATCTTGGTACGTTCAGTCCAGTTGATGCCAGTGAAGGGTCGCGCTACAATGTTTCTCCTGGTGAGGGGAGACACCACACTTTAAATTTCATAACACAAATATTCACCGCATTGTGTTCGTTCAGTTACATAAAATCCCAAATTTGGGGAAAAACTCCCGAGGTTTGAACACTCTGCAATCCATCCATCGCCTGTCTGCAGCCGGCATCCTTCATCAGGCTTTATGGATGACCCTGCAGCTCCTCATCCTCGCAGAGCGCGGTCCCCTGGCCAAGAATGTAACGTATATCTCTTTATTATTGGCCACGCCGGTTTAAGCAGGACTTGTAGCAGCTCTCAGCCCCCCATCCGTCAACATCTGACTCTTCCGCACACAGCTGCTCCGTATTAGCACGCCGCTTTCACTCCCTCCACCCCCAAATCTCTCACACATGTTCCCAGAATCAGACTGATACAGGGGGATATCAGTTTTGCCATTCTAATTACTGCTCGCCGCGGAGGGGAGCGAGACGCTCCTGTTAATTGGGCGGCTTCGGGACGTTAACTGGAGCGCGTTTCGCTTCCGTCAAAGCTGGAGTGAACATGTCGAGTCGTTAGTCATAATAGAGCTAAATGAAAGCTGTTTTGGTCTCAAGTTCGTCTCATGAAGTGTTTTTGCTCTTCATCTTAGTGTGGAGGCCTCTGCTGTGTAGCCGCCGTAATGAGCTGTCAGCATCAATATTTTAAGCCAGCACATCATTTTATGAACTTTTAGTTTATCATGGAAAAAAGTGTAATATGTTTCCCACTCGTTCAACAAAGTGAAATAGATACGTTATATAGATTCATTACACAAAGATTAATATTTCGAGCTTTTATTTATTTTGTATAATTGCGATCAATGTGGCTTACAGAGAATTAGAACCTGAAAAAGTGACATTTGGGACACTCGTGGTGTCAGAATCAAATCAGCTAACTCGCTCAAAACTCCTGCAAAGGTTTCCTGCTCTTTAAATGGTCTCAGTCCGGATCAGTAGGGGACATAATGAAGGGGAAGACAGCTGGCTGGACACATGTCCAGAAGACGGTCATTGACTCCCAGTAGGAGGGTAAACCACAAAATGCCATTGCCGAAGAAGCTGCTTCTTTTAATAGTGCTGTATCCAAGTATATTCATGGAAAGTTGAGTGGAAGGAAGAAGTCAGGTGAAAGTAAAGTCGGTATCTTACTTGGAAGTTAAGCTCCCAGAGTCTGGAGGACCTCAGCAGAACTCCTGACTGTTGAAGTGAGAGTGAAGAACGCGGTGAGAGCTAAAGAGCTGTAGGAGACCTTCAGATTAATTTTAAATCTCTCATTCAACCAAGTGGGAAAAATGGAGAACATTCCAAAATGCCCACCAACATGCTCAGGTCTCACCCTCCAAGCAAGTCAAGCATGAAACCAGAGCACAAGATGCTAAACGAAGTCTCAAAAATTCAAATCGATGGAAAATCCTGGAACATGTTCCTCAAACCGACGATAGAGACAAGCCTCCTGATTATTTAGACCAAAAGGGAAAACTTCATCCATTAGCTTTAACTTCTTTCTCGGTTAGAAAACCCATTTGTGTTGTTCACATGCGATAAAATCAATGAATTAAAGGATAAAATTAGACATCAGTATGTGTTTGTTGATATCAGAGGTGGGTAGAGTAGTCAGAAATGTTACTCAAGTAAGAGCAGCACTACTTCAACGTACTTTTAACACAAGTCAAACTAAAAAGTACCCAACCAGGAAATTACTCAAGTAAGAGTTAAAAAGTATTTGGTAAGAAGGCTACTCGAGTACTGAGTAAATATTTATAACAACTGATTTAATATTTAAAAAGTATGTAACCAGTCTGGCAAAAATATGAAATTATGTACAAATTCCTGTATTTTAACGACTAACATTAAAACATTTACAAACAATAACAGTTACAAATTCAGACAGAGGAAACACTTTTCTAAACAATGTTTTCAACATAAAACTTTGGAAACCAAGCAGTTAATGTATGTATTGTAAGTTAGGACAGTGCAAAGTACTTCCAATGATAATATCTACAGTTTACTGTTGTTACGTGACCTGTGAATGGCTGGAGGAGCTCAGCAGATAGAAAATACCATTAAAACAACAAAGCTTGTGTACAAACAAGAAGTCTCACCTTAATATAAACTGTAGACGTGTCTCTGGTGCATTTTTGGTAGAAACAAGTTTGTTCTTTATTCAGTAAAGTTACTCACAGTGGATAGAGTAGCCAGACATTTTACTCAAGTAAGAGTAGCGATACTAAAGTAAAAGTAAGAAGTACGGTGTAGTAAAACTACTCCCACAAGTATATCTTGTTCAAAAAGTTACTGAAGTAAATGTAACTGAGTAAATACACTGCAAAAAGGGCACTCAAAGTAAGTAAAATTTTCTTGGAATTTGTTTATTTATCCTAGATTTGAGCAGCTAAATAAAACTATTTGCCAATGGAATAAGATTTTTGCACTTAAAATAAGAACAATTCATCTCCATCGTCTTATTTCAAGTGCAGGATATCTATTTATCTTATTTTAGGGGTAAAAATACTTATTCCATTGGCAAATAGTCTTATTTAGCTGCTCAAATTAAGGAAAAATATACTAATTTCAAGAAAATTTGACTTACTTTGAGTTCCCTTTTTGCAGTGTATAACTAGTTACTACCCACCCTCTGGTTATTACGGGCTGAACGGGATATCCGACTCCTTTCATGTTTCATACTTTAAAAATCTAAATCTTTATCTACATTTTGTTTAGTCGTAGCAAAACAAATGCTGTAAATGATGTCTGTCGTGACTAACACTAAATTAAGTTGAAGATTGATCTCCTAAGTAGTTTTTAAAGTGCTTCGTTCAGCCGTTATAGCGAGTAGTGATTGAAGGTTGTTGGGGGGTCACCGCGGACGTCCCACCTGGCGCTCCCGTTCTAGGATAGGAACCTCGCAGACGCGGGGACGGATCCAGCAGCGCCGACGGTAACGCCGCAGCTGTGAAGCTGCCAAACGGGGGGGGGGGTCAGCCGACGTTGACGTGGTCAGAGCAGGTGCTGCTGGCGCTGGGAGCCCAGCAGACGGCCGTGGAGCCGGTCCCTGCGTGACCCGGCGCTGCGGCGCTGCACTGGGGCGGCGACAGCCAGGGACCCCCGACCCCAGCAGAGCCAGCATGCCTTCCACATGTGTCACTACAGCGCACACCCGACCCCCCCTCCTCCACAATCCCGAGTAAACCGCCAAGGCTCTCCTTCTGCAAAAGAAAATATTATTCTGCTCTCTGAAAACCGGCAAGAGAAATGTGGCCTCCTCTGATGGAGCGACGCAACGTTAGCATGTGAACTACATGACTGTTATGGTTTGGAAGAGCTAAAGCCTTTAATTCGTTCCACATGACGAGTCTGTCGCTCTCTATTTGAGCACAAAATGGAGACAAATTTCCAGAGCTGGTTCACCTTAAAACATGGCAGATTGGTTCTGCGGCTGTCGCCCCCGACATGTCAGAGGATCCGCTCCAGCTCAGCCTTGACTTTGGGTACTTTATGTCTTGTGTTTTACAGGAACGCCTGGTATGAGGATGGCAGGGTGCTTCTCATCATCGTCACAGTTTGTGTCGTTGTGCCTTTAGCCATGTTGCCCAAAATCGGTAAGTTTCCAAACAAAGAAATTATATATTTTTTTTTTTTTTTCTGACTGGTTTGAATCACACTGTCTCCCGCGCTCCACAGGATTCCTGGGTTACACCAGCAGCCTTGCCTTCATCTTCTTGTTGTATTTTACAGTTGTGGTGAGCTCTGACCTAAACCTTCAGACATCTGCTGACTGTAGTTTGTTTTTATTGTTTGTTTTTTTGTTCGCGACGCTGACTCGCTCTATTGTTGTCTGGTTTTTTAGGTTGTGGTGAAGAAATGGTCCATCCCTTGTCCCCTGCCTCACAACGTCACGACACTCTCAGACTCCCAGAAGGTGATCGTAAACAGTTGCTGCAGAACTAAAACACATAGATTAGTTCAATACGCTGAAATGGTTTTATGCTGCGTAAGGGGAATGTTGCAGATGGATAGGCCATGGTCAAATATATTATTACTCATTAGTCAGAATTTTAATTTATTCTCATAATTTATCACATCCACTTTACTTTCTTCCTAGAAATGATTAAGACCCCGTCACTATTATGTCCAGAGGTCTGTAAAATCCAGCATCCATGCCTGCAGGCTGCTGCTACAAAGAAGGGTCGCTCTCAGGGAGCTCAGTGAATATTGATACCGTTATAGGATGCCACCTGTGCAATAACTCGCTACTAAAAACTCCACAGTCGATTAGTCAATTAGCAGCAAATGCAACTCAGTCACAAAGTGATAGGCCAGGTATTGGAAAGGGCTGAAGCCAAAGAAGTCAGCGACTAGGGCTACACAATATATCACAAATTTATCGTCATCGCAACATGCATGTCGCAAAGCTGATATTTGCTCTTTTTTCCTGTATCGGCATCCATTATCTAAAAACCCTTGTCTGATCTACATTGACGCTAGTTCCCACTGAGAATCATGTATGCACATGAAAACAATTACTAATCTCTGCGCCTACAGCATCTAAACTTAACTTTACATAAAATAATGTTCATACACTGCAGCGGTGCTCGGCGTGTTTTTTCTCCTCCTGCTCCCCACTGATCTAAAGAAACTCTTTTCTTGCTATGATGTATTCATTAAGTGCGAGCAAGCGGCACCATAAGAGTCGTGATGCGGGGTTTTTTTTCTGTGTACCTTTCAAACTAAAGCTAAAGCTGATAGTTAATATTAGATGGTTTAAACGCAAGTTTTGAGACTTGTGTAACATTTGTTATCATTGTGTTATTTTTAGCATGTAAATGGCGGAAAGAAAAAGCGATATCTGCTCCGAGGATCGGCCCCAAATAATCGACAACACATATCGGGTATCGGCTAGAGACTGATGTCATAACAATCGGTATCGGCATTGGCCTTAAAAAAACTGTATCATCAATCTCTACTCAGATCTGCTGTGTTTGTTGTTGCTGTATTAAGTATTTAAAGTGGAATAGTCAGATGTCTGCTGCTGTTACTAACTAATCATTTGATGGCAGTTTTGTGTCGCTCTCTTCCTCCAAAGCTGTTTTATTGGATTGGGATCTGGGAAAACCTTCCCAAACCTTCTTTCTTTTAGAAATCAGTTTGTGATCTTTAACAAATATTATCTGCAAAAAGGGAGTCAAATATGCTCATATTCGCATATTTTCCACACCTTAATCTCTGTGCTCCGTTATTTTCTGGCCAGTTTGACACTAAACATAATAAAACCCATCTGAGTACAGCTCTTTTGTTGTCGTCTCATCTGATATGGGTTTTTAATCTTGTCGCAGGGTGAGTTGTGGTTTTCCTCATGCTGCAGAAAGGCGTCTCTGTAAAGGCGGTTCTGCTCTGAAACAGCTGCTGTTCTTAACAGAGCGCCATAAGTGGTGTCATTTCAGATGTTGGGTCCTGCAGCATTGATTAGTGGCATTTATGGCTCATTCTGGCTCCTGATTGCTGCTGCAACCATAGTCTCGGTAATTTAAGCAGAGAAAGTTCTGCTGTTTAGAAATAAAGTTCTTGTCTTCTGATGTTTCCCTTATTATTATTAATTACTTTCACATTTGTGTCTTGAGAGAAGGACAGTATTGTTCAGCTTTTTCCACAGTTGTTGAAGAACTTAGTTTTTTATGTATCTGAGCTTTAATTTTAAATATTTGTTTCCATATGGTGCTGTTAGGAACCGAAGGCCTGAGGTAGGTAGTTTTAGCCGAGACGTTCATGGCCAACAGGATTAGGAGGAAAACCCAGGATGTTGGGTTTACTGATTGTGTCAGATTTGGCTGATGAGGACCAGAGAGGCCTGCACAGAGCTCTCCACGGTGAATAAAGCCAGTCCTTAAGGGAAGGAAGTCCAGGTGACCTTTCCTGATCCTGGAAATGAACTCTGACTTTTAGAAATTCAACACCGAGCTCCAGCTCCAGACTGAGCGTAGGCTAACTTCTGACTTTACCTCTCTGGGTTTTTTTTTTTTCAGCTTTCCTTTAAGATGTGTAGGCAAACAGTGGGAATGTGTTTCTATTTTCATGACAACTGCAGAAGTTTTATGTCTAAAGGAATCTTTTGTCGTACTTTTTTTCCAGGTATCAAACGTGTCTGACTCGGACTGTACACCCAAACTCTTCATCCTCTCCATTAAGGTGCGTATATATATATATATATTAAACCTTTTCTCTCCGCTGCACACACGCAGACCGTTTGAGGTGCTGGTGAGAAGCTGTTGAAAGCCGTTCGTTCCACTCTACTGACAGCTCACAATCTCACCTATGATGGGTTGTGGTGCTTTTATGAGGATGGTGAGCAGCGCCCCTCACATTTACATCACGTGCAGATTTACTGTGCTGTGTGCCGTGTGAAAGTATTCACAGCCCTTGATCTTCTTGTTAAAAACACAAACTTCAGCTTATTTTAGTGGAATTTTCAGACCTGCACTAACACAGAGGGTGCATACGTGGGAAGAGGAAGGGAAATGAGACATGCTGTGCCATGCATGCAGCCTCTATGAGTCAAGGCTTTGCAGAACAGCTTTTTGCTGCAGTTAATGCTGCATTTCTTCTGCGGTGTGTCTCTACCAGCTTTGCATATCTACACACAGAAATCTGCTCCAACTTCTTCAAGCTCTCTCGGGTTGTATGCAAAGCGTCTGTGAACATCAGTTTTAGAATCTTGCTGCAGGTCTGGGCTTTGACTAGGCCGTTTAATGCGCAGGTATGCTTCGATCTAAACCGTTCCATTGCAGCTCTGCCTGCGTGTTTCTAGCCGTCACGCTGCTGGCAGGCGAACCTACGGCCCAGTCTAATTTTTTTTTTTCTCCATCCGGCTTCTCCTCAACTTTACTCAGCTACAATTAGTAGCTTCTTATGGATATTTATAATAATATCATGCTTTAAATTAGATTTATGAGACTAAATTGCTAAAGTGCTAAATTTAAGACCCTTCAAGCAGGTAACTTGTGCTGTTGAACCAAGGATATTTTTAATATATCATGAAGGAAGTTCTTCAGATGGACTTTCAACGATGGCTTCTGGCCATCTTAATCCGTAAAGCCCGGATTTGTGAAGCAACGTTTTCTGTCAACAGATTGTCCCACCTGAGCTGCACTGCAAAAACTGAACTAAAAATAAGTAGAATGTTCTTAAAATTAGCGTATTTTTCCTTGATTTGAGCAGGTAAATAAAATGATCTGCCAATAGAATAAGATTTTTGCACTTAAAATAGGAACAATTCATCCATGGTCTTATTTCAAGTGCAGTATATCTAATTATCTTATTTTAGGGGTCAAAATACTCATTACATTGGCAAATAATCTTATTTACCTGCTCAAATCTAGGACAAAAACACTCATTTTAAGCACATTTTACTTATTTTTAAATCCGTTTTTGCAGTGTGTGGTTCTCTGCAGCTCCTACAGAGTTACCAGGGGTCTCTCGTCTGCTTCTCTAATTAATCCACCGCCTCTCAACTTAGTTGTACAGCCTTTGCTTTTTGACGCTGTTTGCTAATCAGGGGGATTGCTTTAAATCGGATTCACTGGGTTTTATTTCAGGGAGCCAGAGGAAAGGGGGGTGAATATGAACGCGGAACAGTCTAAGCTGACAATCTGTTTTGTTGCAGAGTGCCTACGCCATCCCCACCATGGCCTTCTCCTTTCTGTGCCACACGGCCATCCTGCCCATCTACTGCGAACTGGAGCGGTCAGCCCTGCAGGTTTCGTACGTCTCTGGAGCCCCGGCGTGAAACCATGACGCTCACCGAACGACTTGCTCTCTTTCAGACCAACCAAAGCCCGGATGCAGAACGTTGCAAACATCAGCATCGGTCTCAGCTTCCTGCTTTACTTCATCTCTGCGCTGTTCGGGTACCTCACCTTCTACGGTAAGCCGGCACGGACACACTTAATCAGCTCCAAGTCCATGCTTCTTCATTCTTCTTCTTCTCCTTTTTAGACAACGTAGAGTCGGAGCTGCTGCTCGGCTATGGAGTGTACCTGCCGCGGGACATCATGGTGATGACGGTGCGGCTGGCCATCCTCCTCTCCGTGCTGCTGACGGTGCCGCTCATACACTTCCCTGTGAGTGCGGCTCATCCTCATTGATCAGATGTAATCATCAGTGAGCGACTTTTAAAGCGGAGACCTTTGTTTTGCCGCTGTAGGCCCGTAAGGCTGTGATGGTGCTGCTGTACGGAGGACGCCACTTCTCCTGGCTGACCCACATCGTCTCAGCTCTGATCATCCTGAGCGTGGTGCTGATGCTGGCCATCTTCGTGCCTGACATCAGGAATGTGTTTGGAGTCGTCGGTATGTATGAGTGTTTTATTATTAATATTATTATTATTATTATATTTTTACATTCCTATGGACAGAACTGGTAAACCAGGTTTGTTTCCACACACACATCTCTTCAGCTTTGCCGCCAGATTATTAATGGACCTGAGATCAGGGCTTTGTGGCGCCCGATCCAAAACACTGACTTTGTTCTCCTTCCACCCAAAATATCACCTCCTGGCTGATGTCTTAAGATGTTGCTGCTGGAGTATTCACTCAAAAATAACGGTTGTTGTGTCTGAGTCGCAAAGACTTTTTCAAAGTCTTTAGCTTTTTTTTCTGCTGTTGATTTAACGTTTTGCAGCAAACATGTTCATCTATCGGACACAGAACCGGTCTACTTCCTGAATGGTAGGATTACTGGACAACCTCACTCTGGTTATACTTGCTTATGAATACTTGGGACAGTAGAAAGCGGCAGCTTCAGGTATCTGGAAATACAAACGTATGGAGCTCCTCTCTTCTCTTCCTGATATCTTGTGTTGTGTCTTACTTATGAGGTCACTCAAGGAAGAAGCGTGTTTAACTCAAATGTTGATTTAGAAGCTTACAAAGTCATGACAAGATCACCTGGGTTCCCCCCAAATCACTTAAAGACAAATAGTATTCTGAATCTGGGTAAATTTCCGTACGGAAGAGGATTAGGGCCACTCAAAAAAAAAAAAAAAATACTCAATTCTGACTTTTTTGAAAGTCAGAATTCTGAGAAAAAGAAAAAAGTCAGAATTGAGTAGATTTTTTTTTTTTTTTTTTAGTGGTCCTAATCCTCTTCTGTACTTCTGAATCTAAATCAATAAAAGATTATTATAGCATTTAGCAAAATGGAAATCAATCTAATTGACCTAAAACACTAAAAGTTTAGTCCTATTTAATGTCAAACGGAGAACATTTTCTTATTTGTGTTTTCTATACATTTCACTGCTTGAATTAAATTCTTAAAATTTGAATTTTAAGGAAATGTTTTGAAGGGGAGGCATATTATGCATGCAAACTGTGTGCGTGAAAGATAAATAATTATTTTTGATTTAATGTAAGAAATGTATTAATATAAACTACATTTTAAGTTTTGATGCTGTATCTATTTCCAACAGCAGACGTTAAAAGCAGCCACCTTGTCAATATTCAGGCTATTGATTGTTGCTTCTAAAACTGCACTGTTTATGCATAATTAATGTTGCTCTCCTGGTCCAACGGTCTGTGAAGCTGCTGCAGTTAGCAAGGCTCCACGTTGCCTTTAGGCGGTTTTAAAGTTTTCCTCTTTATGTTTTTTTTTTATTCTTAGGATCAACGATGTCCAGCTGCCTGCTGTTTGTTTTCCCCGGCATCTTCTACCTCAAAGTCAGCAGCCAGCCACTAAAGTCCGCCGACTCCATCGGGGTAAATCTGCACAGTTTCATGTCTGTTGCCTTTAACCGTGTTATCCCTGGTGCTGAGCTGGTGTTTTCTTGTTTGTTTTTTTTGTCTCCCTAGGCCATATTTCTGGTGGTTTTTGGGGTGATAATGGGCGTTAGCAGCCTCACTGTTATCATTCTGTCCTGGGTGTTCAGCTCCTGAACCCGCTCCGACCCAAATCCAGACCCAAGCAGGGAGGAAAGGGAAATGTGCACCAAAGAAACTGAATCGTGAAAGGGACCGGCGTCCCCCTCAGGGACGTTTTATGATGAACACTAATGCGTTTGCCTAGTTTTTAACCTGCAACAAACTTTTTTTACATATTGACTTTAAAAGCAACCAATTTGTTTTATTTTTTTCCGGATTTAAAGATGACTAAGGGTTGATTTTTACTGAGATTTTGATTATGCACTTTATTGAAATAATGATAATCTTTATTTCCCCCCCCCAAACTTTCAATCCAATTTCTCTCATGACATCCTTCAAATCTTTAATTATTCTTGTCCGTACTTTTGTATTTCTGTCTGCAAGCACAACAAAGAGAATCACTTTATGTTTAATTGTCTTCCAGCAACAAGCATTAAACGAAAGGGAAATTGTTTACATAATGTTTAACCACTAAAATGTCTTTGTCAGGAGTCGAGACTAAGACTCATCTGTGTAATCCTGTGTTTGATTGGCAGCAGCGGTTCTGATGCTGAGAGCCTCCCATGCGCTTTGCTGCGGCTCGGCTTGCAGCTAATGAAAGCCACACGATGCTGTTTAGTTCGTCTTTAAGCTGCCTCTCAAACGCTCCGCCAGCCGGCGGTCTTCTGCTTTTCATCTCAGAAATTAGGCGACGCTGCAGAAAGCTGCGGCTGCTGAAGGACGGCCGCCTCCGTCCGTCTCCACGTGGGACAGCCTCCCAGAGAAAGATGCTCAGCTGCTTTCCGTGCTGGACGTGTTCGATGCCCTCCACGATCTGGACCTGAAACTCTTCCACATTTATTTATTTAACTGCAGTGGGTATAAAAAAAAAGTGTGCTAATCATGATTTAAAGAAAATAAATGTCTTTTAAACAGTTTCCATCTTTAATATGACCTATAACCTGTTCAACTGCATTGAAAAATAAATAAAAAATCTTAGCAGGGCAAAAAGAAAAAAACGCTGACAGAGTAAAATAACGTGGTTGCATAATAGAAAGAGAAGAGATTCAGGTCTGTGGTTTAGCTGGTCCTTTCCTCCACTAATTTTCTTCTAATGAAGCCGTTTTTGTTGATTCGGCTGCATCTCTGGCTCGTTGTTTTGCAGCTTTTCCAGCAGACGCCTGAAGATTGTCATAATAACTCACTTCTCCTTTAATAAATGCCCCACTTCTAGGTGGAGGAGAACAGCCCCGCAGCATGATGCTGCCCTCACCATGCTTCACTCTGGGTACGGTGCTGTGTTGTTTTCACACCTGTTGGAGATGAGTTCAACCTGGATATCATCTGATCCAAAACACATTTTCCTCGCCTGCCTTTAACAAACTGTTAGTTTTTTGTTGCTAAACTGAGTTGGGCTCAGATGTTTTTTCTTGCTGGCCTCCCTGCTTCATAGCCCAGACCTATGAGGAGCACGGTTGTCGCTTCATGCACTTCACAATTAGTGCTCTCCAGAAACCGACACACTGCAAAAAGAAAACTAAAAGTGGGTCAAATTTTCTTGAAATGAGTGTATTTGTCCTTGATTTGAGCAGGTAAATAAGAATATCTGCCAATGGAGTATTTTGACCTCTAAAATAAGAGAATTGGACAAACAGCACTTCAAAAAAGCTGATGGAGATGAGTTGTTCCATTGGCAGATAAGATTATTTACCTGCTGAAATCAAGGACAAATTCACTCGATTCAAGAAAAATTGAGTTCCCTTTTTGCAGTGCAGCTCCTTTACTGTTGCTGTCTACCTCTTGGCAGCCTCCCAGACCCAGTTTTCTTTACTGCTTTACACCAGTTTTGGATTGACGGCCCGTTCTTAATATTGTCCCTGTTGAGCCATTTTTTTTTCCTCTTCTTTTTAACGCCTGTTTTCATTGTGATCCACGGTAGATCCGGTGCCTCCTCCTGACCGATACCTTTTTGTCCAACGTCAAAACGAGATCTCTGATAAGTTTGAACACGGTGGTAAACTCGGCTACAAGAGTCAACAGCAACCACATTATTTCGGTTCCTCATTTGTCCGCTGAAAGGCGGATATGGTTCTGAAATTAAGATATTTTGCTGCACAAATACCAGGCATTTTTACAGGGGTGTGTGGATTTTTAAAAATATGTTCTGTGCGTTGGAAACATCATTGTTAGAGCAAGATTACCACCTAGTGTCCGAGTGATGCCGCTCCTGCTGGTGATTCCAAGCGTATTCGTTTCGTCGTTTTTTGAAACCTCAACTAGTACGAAGCAGCCAGACTGGTGTTTTTGTGTCGGAATGCTGCACGCTGACCCGGCTCAGCGCTGTTTTTACGGGGGCCTGGTGTGGTCAGGGTCCTCGGCTCGGGGCGGGAGTGTTTTCTGTTTAGTTAAACCGGCTCACACGGCTGGGCCGGGCCCACGTCCAGCAGTATGACAACACCGTCTCCCAGGGTTATAGGAAGGAATGAGGCAGGGGGCTGAAATTAAGACCCCGCTGGCAGGCCGGGCTTCTTCTGTTGCTTTAAGAGGTGTTGGCTGTGTGCTCTGAAAAATGTTTTCTGTCGATTGAAGTCCAGGCAGTGGTCACCTATGATCCCGTTGTCCAAATGTTGACCTTTGACATGCCGATAGTTTGCTGGCCTTGCCTCTGGGAGGAATAAAAAAAAATAAAAAATTGGAGACCGATGGGCAAAAAAGCATTGCTGCATTTCCTCTTCCTGTTTTTGCGTTTTGGCATCACGGCGCTGAATTTCTGAAACTGCAGCAGAGAGAGAGAAAATCACAGACATCTGCTTTCAGTTTAATCCCCTCCAACAGGCGTTCCTGCCTGAGAGGTGCTTCAGGGGTCTTTTCACGTCAGCGTTTTAATGCCGGCTGGCATGATGAGTGGTTCTCCCTGTTAGTCACGCTTTGGACCGCAGCTCGACAAACACCGCCCCAAACCTGGAGTGTCATCGCTGATGAAGTGCTTTGCGTTTCATTTTCTGTTTTTCTGTCCGTAGTCTCGGTTCACCTTCGCTCCACGCCGCTGTTCTGCTCTGAATCCATTTCCACGCTCCATCAGTAAACATGCTCGCTGTGTCACAGTAACAGCATTCCTCGCTCTGAGGACTCTTTCTGCAACTCCAGATGCTCTTGTTGTTCAACAATGCACCTTATTTCCACTCAGATTTCCTAATGCTTTGCATGAAATAATTTTGGAAAAGGCCATAAATTAGGAGATTTCAGAGCTCTTATCACTAAACAAAGCATGACGGAAATGTGGAGCGGCATCAGTCAACTGTAAGTAGTATAACTGCATATCTTCATGTTGTCTTTGCATTTTTTTTTATTTATGTGTGTGTGTTGTTCTTAACCAGCCCTCTTCTGTGGATCCACAGACCCCCTCCTCCCCCAAACCACTACAAACAAGCCATGCATACAGTGCTGTAAAAAAAAAAAAAACATTTTCCTGCTTACATATTCTTTTCTTGTCACCGATAAATGTTTCAGATCAAATTTATTTATTTTTTATACTCTTTATTTAACGTTTTTCATATCAATGAAACATACATCACACATAGAGCTAGGGGCACTGATACATAGGTAAATAATAGAGAAAATTTAAATATTACAAGACATTAAGCTTGATTATGCTTCCTTATTCTTGTATTTCAACCATTTAGACCAGCGTTTATCAAAAGAATGTCCTCATACGCCTAAAAGATAGGTCAGTTTTTCCATGCAGTAGATCTCCTCAATGACTTCCCGCCATTGATCCAGCTTGGGAGTGATCAAATTTATTTTTAAATCAACCAAAGATGACCCGAGTGAACACAAACAGCAGTTTTTAAATTGTTATTTCGTGTCTTCAGGGAAAAGAGTTATCCCAAACCAACCTGGCCCTTTAGTAAGAAGGTAATCGCCTACTATGTAAAATCATGAATAAACTTTTATTAACCACATTTATTGGAAAAATGGGTTAAATCATTATCCACGCTCGGGTCTGATTACTGGGCGAGCTTGTAGAATCAAGAAATTGTTTTAATTGAGCCTATCTGACATCATGAAGTTGGCTGAACGTCTCCGAAAGCCGCACATCATGCCCAGATCTGAAGAAATTCAAGACAAATGAGAAGCAATGTTGCTTTAGGTCTGGGGAAATGGTTAGAAAGACTCCAGGGATCCACAGTGAGAGCCATTTTCCACAAACAGAAAAAAAAACATGGAGCAGTGGTAATGAACCGGCCTACCTAATTACCCCAAGAGCGTCTTGGCCCTGTAAAAGTCAGAGTTCAGTGATAGCAACTCAATCTTATTGTGGAATCATTAATATTGACAAGAGTGGCACAGTTGGTATTAATGATGCCTTGCAGTAAGTAGGTCCTGGGTTCAAATCCTTTCTGCATGGAGTTTGCATGTTCTCCTTCTACATGCATGGGTTCTCTCCAGGTACTCCTGTCCCACAGTCCAAAACCATGACTGTTGATTGGCCTTAGATGTCAGTGTTTGCCTCCATGTTGTATAGACAAATGATGAATAGTAAACTAACGGACAAAAATGGTTTCCATGAGCTGTGGCTAAACCCACAGCAGTCAAACATGGTAGTGTCCTGATTTACTGCTTCAGGACCTGGATAACTCCCTATATCGATGTGATCATGAACCGACCATTCCCCTCAAATCGCTCACAAACAGAACATTTATGGGGAAGCCTGGTCAACAGTCTGGAATTAAATGTGATACAGATGCCTTAAATTGGACATTCATGCTTTAAAACCTCCTGATGTGGCGTAATTCAAACAAATATGCAAAAACAATGCTCCAACCTTCTTTAACAGTAATGTAAAAACACCTTTTGTCAATAAGAAGGAAATTACTTTTTCTGGTTAGGCTAGGTTCATCTGGAAAGCTTGTTTTCTCTTCAATGAAAATAATCCTAATTAAAATGCAGTTTTCTTTCATTTACTCAGTTTTTTTGTCTCCTGTCCATTAACAAGGACAAAGAAGTCAACCATCAGGGCCATACATCATCACACATACTGTCATTGAAATATCAAAGAGCACGATATTGTTATTCCAAAGTACTGAATGTTTTAGGAAGTCACCCTTTGCATGTCAATAAGATATTCAGTCCATTGGATGGACTCTCACTGCACCACACAGAGAGGATTTTACACAAGATGCTAAGTTGTAACCTTTTTTTAATGAAGAAGAGAAAGAGTGAGGAAAATGAGGTTTTATCTCAACTTCTTTTGTCACTGCAGCGTATTGGCATCACCTGACTTTCTACCTCAGCTCCATTAAATGTGACAAATTGTATATTGTTTGGATTAAACTCAGGGTTAAGATTGAAAGATTTTATTTGCTTTATTCCTCTTTTATTGTTATTTAATCTATGACATCATTAACTTACTTTTTCATTATTTTGTCTTCATTTTATTTCTCGGCTCAAGAACCAATGCAGTGTTGTTGTGAAGCTGACAACGGTGTGCGATGACAAATAAACTGTCTTGTTGCTTTTGAAAGCTAGGACCTTGTTTTTCAGCTGTTTACAGTGTGAATGCAAGAAGAATCAATGAAAATGTGAATTAAAAGAAAACTTTCTCTTCCTGAAACAGGCAAACTTTATTTTAAAGACAACAAACTAGGGAAAGTTGGTATTAATGATGCCTTGCAGTACGTAGGTCCCGGGTTCTGTATCATTCAACTGCGGCGACACTTCACCTCTTCTGTTGCCCTTTTTTTTTTTTTACATTCAGTTTTGGGGTAAATAAAGTTGTATTAGTTGAGAGTGAGAAATGATGAGCAGCAGCATGGGGTACAGCTTTTGTTTTACGCTTGTGATTTGTTTCGGTGGGGGTGGGGGTCGGCTTGTGTCTGTGCAAACCCATCAGCCCTGGGCTGAGCCCCTAATGCAGCCCTGACGCCTTTCTGGCGCAGGGGCCACGCTGCCTCACATCTGGAGCCAATTACCCCAGAGAGGCTGTGTCAGAGCCCCCAACCCACCAAACACCCACTACCCGCTGCTCCTGCGTCCAAAGCAGCTCTGACCACTCTGACAGGCGCATTCCTCCACACTGCGCCGTATTCCTGTCAGGGTTTCTTCTCTTCCCTGTACATCCTCCACACTGACCAGGTTTTCAGTCTAAACTGAGGCGAGGCACCTTTGTCTTGCAGTATTCACACATAAGATACAGGAGTTAATCTAAAGTGCATACGAGAAATAAAGGAACAGCGCTAAAGCGAAAACAGGAACAATACTAAAAAATAGAATAAAAGGAGAACTTTAGCATCGCAAAGAGAACCCTTAAAAAAATGAAACAGAAAGTAACGGAAAGCGACTCAAAGAGGGATGTAGGCCTTCTTACACTAGTGACTGTAAGGGGTTGGCTATGTGGTAAAGAGCAATATAAACTTGTCTACATGCAGTCATGTTCAGTAAAATAAAAGATTTGTTCCATTAAGGTTTGTTTGTCAGATTAAAAGTTTTTTTCAGTTCAAGTCCGGATTTCTGTTTTAAATGTTTCTTTAATTGGTCTGATGTAATATTCTAATCTTAAATGTTGTGTTTTCATTAACTGTAAACAAAAAATTATCATAACAAATGACGGCTTGAAAATATTAGTGTAATCCTATTTAGCTCTTTCACTTAGTGAATTAAGTTACTGAAATAAATGAGCGTTTCAATAATGTCCTGAACATGACTATAAAAGTAGATGTTAGAATTCTTCATAGGTTGAATAAAAGTGACCTAAGAAAGGGGCCTTGAGGAACCCCACAAATTATTTCTGCTCACTCAGATTTACATTTTCAAAACAAATAAAACAAAGTAGTCCTGAACTGCACCATAAAAAGTCATGATTAATTTAGTTCAGTGTGATAACCCCACCCACCTACTTTTTAAAGTTTACCAATCAGCATGTTAGGATCCTGCTGCATCAATGCAGCAGAAAACATGTTTTCAATGGTTTCTAAAAAAAAAAAAAACACGTTCCCACATTAACTCCTGTTTTCCAGCAGTTCAGAACTGGCACTAAACACCTTTTAGTGAATAAAGCACATTCAGGTCCAGCTGTGATTTATGGAGTCCCTCTGTTTTCACACACATCTGAGCTCCACAGACATGTGTGTGTGTGTTCAGTTTGTAGGTCTCCAAACAAGCTTACCTGAGGGGAGGTTGGGGTCTTGTAACTGGACTGTGGGTTAGCGGGGGAAGCCCTGGAGCTCAGACCCAATGACTGATGGGTGTAATTGAGTTTGTGGCGGTGCAGGAGTAGAGGCGGGGGTGTATACTGGCCCCGCAGGATTTCTCTCACCGGGGTCAAAGGAGATGCGAACGGGCCTCGCCACGTCTGGGTTGTGGTCCGCTCGCTAGCTTGGCACCAATGCTATGCTTCATTAGCTGCGGCTACAGGGTGCATCTGGGCCGGCAGCCAGGGATGTGAGCTGCTCTGGGTCACACCGACAGAAACGGGACCAAAACCAAATGTGAAAACTCTGCAGGTGGCTGAAATCAAGCCGTATAAAGAGAGCCGGAGTGCTTAAAACTGTGGGCAGCTTGTGGTGGTGAGCGGTGTGGATGTGACATGAAATCCTGATGCTGGAGGTCTGTTTTCACATCTGCGTGAGTAAAGGATGCCCTTGTCTAGACTCATCCTTTACATGCGCCAAGAAGACATAAAGACATTACACTAAATTAGCTAAATTGAAAAGCTCATACACAAAACATAAGATATCAAAACAGAAACTGACTACAGAAACAAAATGCAGCAGTAAAAATAAAAACACCCGAGACAAAGAAAAGCGTCTAGAAAACTGTTTTATAAAAATGCATTTTATAAAGAGCAACTTTTAAGAGAAGATAATATATCCACAGAACAAAAAGCAATTAAACAGAACATTTTTAAAGCTACACTCAGAAAGCTACATTTTGCATCTATGCCAAAAGACAAGGAAAACACGACTATGAATAGAACTGAGCAAAGCACCAATTAAGATAAAAACACATGTTTTATTGTCTATTCTGGGACATCATTTGATGATACTTTTACATTTTATTACAGTGTTTCATTGGAGTTTCTCGTATTCTGAATTTAGCGCTCTTTTTTCCATCATGTAAGGATATTTATAACCCTCGACCTTTCTCGCTTTTTGTCAACTTACTCAAAACTTTGATATATTTACTTTGTTATATTTTTATTTTATGTTGTTTTATGGCTGTTTTTATATTGTGAAGCATGTAGTGGTTTTTCTCACTTTGCTAGATTATGATTGCAATTTTACATAACAGGCTAAAACAACATTGTGCCCAACTGTGAAGATGAAGATGAACCAGATACAAATATTAAGTGTGATTTTGTTTTTATGTTCAGCCCACTTTACTATATATAAAGTCAAATCCATCATAACCAGATTACCATCAGGAGTTACCCAATCAGTAAATAGAAAAACTGTTAATGAATAATCAAATCAAGATGTTCTCTAAAGGCCTCTGAGGTTTTTTTTTTTTTTTTTTAGAATAGACTACATCAGGACTACACCAGAGGCGCCTACAGGGACCTGGATGTTCAGCTACAGTGACAGGTTGGGTAACCAGAGAAGCGGCCAGGACCATGGTAACTCTGGAGGAGCTGCAGAGATCCACGCTTCTAAGCGAGAGAATCTGCCACAAAGAAAGCCTTGGCTTAATGACAACCATAAGAAGTCCTGTTTGCAGTTTGGCGTAAGTCATGTAGGTGACACTGCAAACATGTTATCTGGTCAGATTACATCAAAGCTTAACTATTTGGGACTTCACCTTGAACATACATACCCCACAGTGAAATGTGGAGGTGTCAGCATCAAGCCTTTGTGTATCTTTCCTTTGACGGCTAAAGGGAATCATAAAAGAAAACCTGTTAGATGCAGAAAAAGACTTTATCCAGGGGCAGAGATTCGCCGTTCAGTAGGAAGAAGACCCTTAACTTACCACCAGAGCTACACTGGAGTGGTTTAGATCAGAGTCATGTGTCCAGTCAAAGGTGAAACCTGTGGCAAAACCTAAGAATTGATGTTAAAAGACATTTTATATCCTATATGACAGAGCTTGACTTGTTTCATAAAATAAGAACGAGCAAAACTTTCCATTTATCTATGGAGCGCCTGGTGCCGCTGTCATCTGAAAAAGCTGGATGGCTCCGTGACACGGTGTTCAGAGTGGGCTGTAAATCAGGACGGGGTGACTAAGGCCAAGAAGCCCCTAAAGCGGCTGACAGAAGAAAAACAACAGGACACAGGGGAAGTAAAAAATGTGTAGGTTTTTCCCAGGTAGTTTTTATTGTGAGTGCGCTGTAAACAGCAGGAGGAGCGAGGTGAAAGGTGAGGAGAAAGTGGATGAATGACACAGTCTTTTTCTGCCCTCTGCTGGACAGTTTCAATCAAAGAAGGGAACTTTTAAGAGCTTTGCATTGAATCACACCGACTCCAGGGCCTTGTAGAACCAGCAATGCACGCAAGGATTGTAAACACGGAAAAACATGTTTTATTCCAAACGCTAAAGGTCACCGGCAGCCTAAACTTTAGGTGCAAAGTCTTTTATTCTAATCCGACACATTTTGACAGAAATCCCCGCCGCTGATAGGCGTGAGTTTATTCACAGTCCTGCACTGAAGCAATCTGCAATGCGCCCTCTTGGCCACGGTGACCCTCTCCCCCTCGGTAAGGTCACGTCTGAGAGGTTGTTTATAAGGCAGTCTGGATCCGAGCGGCGTGCACGGAGTGGGAGCCCCGCTCTTTATTCACAACAGCTGGAGCGGAGGGAGGGGAGGCGCTGGCATTTGGCAGAGACGGGTGAGAGGTCAAGTCTAACACCAATAAAGTGGAGACTTTGATCGTGGCGTTTATGGATGGAGGAGGCACGGCGCCCTCGGAGGGGAGGAAGAGGAGAGAGTGGCGTTTAAAGAAGAAAAGAGAAAGTACAGAACACAAGGGGAGAGCAGAAAGAAACTTTCTTTGAGATTTAGTGACCTTGAGGAAAAGATGCACAGAAACGTAAATTACACCCATGACAGGTGAATAAACTTATCTGAGGCCACTAGTTGGTTAAGCATTGAGTTCAATTTATTGATGAAACAATGACATAACTGACAGTCCGCTAATTCCCACATCGATGAGGCATTTCTGCTCCCTCTGTTCATGACATAACTGTGGTTTCATTCATAAATCAAAACGTCAGACCAACTGCAAACCATCACATCTCATCTCATTTGAATCTGTCTCAACAGAGATTTCGTAAAATAAGAACGTAAATAATGTCTCTTTTTTGTTACATTTCAATTGTTTGTATACTGTATATTTAAAATCTACTGTTTACTTCTAAATCTCTGCCGCACCTAAAACTGTAACTTCTACTGCGATTTACAAAAGCTGTACGAAACGAAATTTTGTTCTGTACGCACTTTGTGCATACCGAATGACAAATAAAGTTGTCTAAGTCTAAGTCTAAGAGATCAAGCAGCTTAGACGAGGCGCCTGTAATCCATCGTTAAACCCTCCTCAAAAAAGGCAATTAACAGTACTTTATTGTCATTTAGTTAGACATAAGCTATTTCTGTTATCATAAAACATAAAAATAGAAACCTATTTGCCACTGCTGTTACAATAATTGTCTTGTTTCTGTCAAGTACATTAGAGACCTGTTACCAGTGATGCCGTAAATTGTTTCAATTGGGGTTAGATTTGGCATTTAATTGGCTTTTACTGCCACCTACTGGACAAAATTGTAATATAATATAATATAATATAATATAATATAATATAATATAATATAATATAATATAATATAATAATCACAATTTATCAATTTCCCATACTTGCTTTTCCTTGCAGGCTCTCCAGTGCATCACGGGGCAACAACACGGAAACACACAGGACAAACAACCAAGCACAGGCTGATACCTCAGGTCAATTTGGAAAGATTTATTACTGTGGGAGGAAGGGAGAAGATGCAAACTCCATGCAAAATCACCCCCGGCCGGGATTCCAGCCTATAGGACCTTTCCTGTTGCAAGGTAACAGTGCTATAGCTTACTGTAACATCATATAACATGTAATAATATAGAATTATATATTATAATGTAACCCTGCATTTTCCTTTGTCTATTTTATTTGAAGCTGCATATGACATTGAGGATATCAGCTGGGTAGGGTTTCCACTCAACATAAATGATTCAGTTAAAAGAAAAAAGACACATAATATATGTTAATAAATAAATTAACAAGCCAACAAACGCGCAAAAAGAAATAAATCAACCTTTAGATAATTTTATCCCCGCATGTTGAGCTGGTTCACATTCCCCCCAATGTCCAGCAGAGGGCGGACTTTCCCCGGACACCAACCCGCAGGTGAACCTCCCCACCTTTCGGCCAGGAGCAGTGATGCATCATGGTCGGTGTAGTGCCGCGCGTCTCCGTTGGAGTCGAAAACTACAAGCCTGACCATGTGACAGGGCCAAGCCTTGTGTGTTTAGTCTTTGCGTGCGTGTGCGTGTGCGTGTGTCTGTGAGAAATTATGCGGAACTCGCTGGCCCTGTCAGCGCAGCAGCTTCCTATTCAGTGAAAGCAGGTCTGGCTGTCAGAGCGCCTGCACACGCTGCGCAGAGACTGGGCTGACGGGATGGCTCCGGCACCGCCGAGTTGGACTTTATTCTAACAGCCACCGGATTTTACGCATCAAGTTACCGTGGATGTTTTTAATGCACTTTGCCTTTTTGTTAATATATTTTTAATCTATTTTTGCTTTTTTTAATTTTAATTAAAAAAAACTTTTCACCTGTCTGGAAGCCGTTTTTTTAAAAAGAAAATGAAGTTTAACGGATACCTGAAGCTGCGGATTGGCGAGGCGGTGGACCTCAAACCGACAACCTTCTCGACGCGCCACACCGTCATCTTCAACAAAGCCCCCCAGAGTCTGGACCCCTACATTGTGGTGAAGGTGGACGACTACAAGGTGGGGCAGACCAACACCAAGCAGAAGACCAACATGCCCACATACAACGAGGAGTTCTCCCTCAACGTCAACGACGGCAAGCAGATCGAGCTGGCGGTCTTCCACGACACGCCGCTCGGGTACGACGACTTCGTGGCCAACTGCACCATCCAGTTCGAGGACCTGATCAAGACCTCCAACACGGGAGAGACCTTTGAGGGATGGGTGAGTGCAAAAAAAAACATCTGGCCGGTGGAAAGTCATCCGGTGTTCAGGCAGGAAAGTTCAACGCGGTGGCGTCTTGTGGCGCTTTTGTTAGAAGATAAACAAATAAACGGGTCCGCCTCATCTTCAATTATACAGAAATGCACGATGAATCAAATTCCTACCAATCCAGTCAGTCAGAGAAAGTATTCAGCGATACCGTCCGGATTGTTTCTAGATACAAGGCAGTCCGGTTCAGAAAGTAATCTTTAAAAATAAATAAATGAATAAATAAAACAATACATGTTGAGTCTGCAGCATATCCCAAACAAGCATATGGTGACAGTGGAAAGGAACAACTTCCTTTCACCAGAACCAGGCCTGGTATAAGTGGTCGTCGGGTAACAAACGTGAAACATGCTTCACCGGCACTTTCTACGGGGAAAGAAATTGACCATTCTGACCATCTCCAGGAGAGAACTTTAGATTTAACCTTATTTTCATTCAACCAGGTTTGTTTTTGACAACAAAACGAAACAGCCATCTCAATTAATTTACCTGAATAGAAAAAAAAGGGTAAATTATGTGTTTTCATTTATATTCATAAATCCTTTTTGGACTTGCCGAGGAGCTTGTTGCGTCTTTCCAGTGGTATTTTGAAGATTTATCTTTGCTGAGATGAGCTCCAAATCTTTTAAAAACAACGGAATACCTCCTTGCCATCACCCTAATCTTTAGCTCCATCCAAGGATTCTTCATCAGATTCAAGTCGGGACTCGGTCCAAAACCTGAATGGCCCCGCCACTCAGAGAAACCACGATTAAAAGATAATTTGAGACGTACGTCTGCCGTGGGGGGGGTGAGTAATGTTGTGCTTAACTGTGGTTACTGACAGGTAACCACAGTTGGGGTATTTGTGTCGTCTGTGGTCCTTTCTGGAGGGAAGCAGTTGAACACTGACCCAGGCGCTGGAGCGAGGGACAGACGTCAAGCAGGGAGGAGAACCCAGGAACCTGAGAACATGGCAGAGAGAACCAGTGAGCTAAAACAGCACTGGATCAGCTCCGTCCATGGTGACAAAAATCATTTATGTTTTTATTTATTGATACTGCTTCTTCATCAAATCGAAGAAGCAGAGCAGCTTTCACGTCATTCATCTCATCACCGTGGAGGTTCTTTTGGGTCCTCGTTCAGTTCGGGGGTGGGCCTTCCAGTCCGATGTACATCCAGTCTGCGGTGATGTCCAAAAGTACTCTTCTGAAGCATATGATTGGACACCAGAATGTGAATGTTTATTATTTAAATACATTTTCTTAATGCCTAATGATAGAGATGTGTAACACTGAAGCCACAGAGAACGACCAATGTTTTGACAGGGTGTCGTGATCATAGGGCCGGATGAGTCTCTGACTTCAGATGCTTTCTTTCTCCCTACGTCTTTACCAATCACCTCTACCGATAAAACAGAAACACGGGAATTCACCACCTTAAATCACCTAAAATCAGTTTGGCCGTCAGCCCGTATAACTCACAGCCTTCTTGAGAAGTGGAGCTTAATATAGCCACTCTTGGAGCGCTTTCTCCTGAGATGCAAACCAGCTTCTGCAAAAAGTTCTCATTTAAGTAAGACGTATCAGTTCCCTGTTTTCGGGGTTTCTTTTTTTCTAAAAAAAAAAAAAAAAAAGTACTAAACGGAGCAACGAGGACAGAACTGCAGTTAAACATTTGCAGCCCAGGCTCCCTGGGGAAAAGCATGTGGGGCCACAGAAATGGAGCAGAAAATGAAGATTGGTATAAAAAAAAACACAAAAAAAAAACAAAACGTATCTTTAACGGTTCCTGCAGTCGAGCAAAAACCTTTTCCATCCAGATCAAGCAGGGATGCACCATATTAGAAGCTCTTCCACTGACGATGCCATGGTTTAATATTGCAGATGATACTGTTTGTCATGAATCAACATCCCCATGGGTTTTCTCATCACTACGACGCGCTCTCTGTCGTCTCTGACGGGTGTGCCCAGTGGCTGCAGTGAGGCTGAACCCTTTGTTTTCATGCAAAGTAGGGAATCCTGACACTCCAACTTTAACCGCCAACAAATATTCCGTTTCAAACCGTCCTTTGGCTACATTGGTGTTGGGAGGATGACATGTTTACCTATATGTTGTGCAGCCCCACTACATGGAGCAAGATAGCTGATGCTGCATGCATAAAAACCTTGAAATTACACAAACAGAAAAATAACTATTTACTGCTAAAATAATGCTTCAACTCCCAGATTTAAGGATTACGTTTGTGTCTCCTTATTTGAGCTCTTAGTCCTTGAAGCTACTTCAGAGCAGATCAGAGGGCTTAAAGGATGATCTCCACAATGGATCCCACTGAGAAACTTTCCCCCCCGTTCTTCCCTCTGCAGACACAACAGGTGTGCCCTGTGCCCGGAGTCTCTGAGGGAGGGACGTATTAACGTTAGAAGGCTTCAACGGACGCATCTCAGGCCATTGCCTCTCCGGGGGACATTTCGTGTCTTTCATTTATTGGCTTAGAGGCTTTGACTGTAATCGGCGGCGAACGCAGCGTGGGAGCGCACGACAGCACGTGTGGCGACGCGTTGGCGCTGCCGAAGCGTGGCAAAAGTACACGAGCGTGCAGATGGTCCAGGCCTGCAGCAGCCCACCCTCACTCTGCACACCAATCCTTTATTCTAAGACAAAATCGGTTTATTTACCGAAGCTTAAAATGAGCTCTTTGTTATTTCTGAGCATCAGTGACATGAAGCTGTTTCTGTGCATGAGGGGGGGTGACAGGGAAAGTGACCAAAACCAAAATGGTCTCGCTCACGTCTGGGAATTAACTCTTCAGACTGGAGTTTCCCTCTTATTCTCTCCTTCTTTTTTTTTTTGTTGTGCACTTTCGTCCCTCCGGGACCTGCAGCCACTGCAGGAGTGTAAGCTGAACCTGTTGAAGCCTGGAGCGGCTGCACGTCTCTCTCTCTTTCTCTGTCTGTGTGCAACACAAAAACACACTCTGCACGCAGAACTCTTTACCATTTACAGTTTTTCTTTTAAAATATCCATGAAGCACGACCAGAAAAGGCTGCGGAGCGTCATTCATTAGACGCATATACAGCAATGCTGGAACGCAAGGTTAGAAAAATAATTGTAAACGTAAGCAAAAGCTCTTCCTTCATTAATTGGTAAAAATGTAAATTTAACAAATGTTAAAATTGCAATCTCTAGAAACTGATAAACTTTATGCAGAAGTCAGAGATGCATGCAGCTTTGTGACCCAGCAGAGGAAGGTTTTAGCACAAAATAACATTTAACACACAAATTAGGACCCTGCTGGCTGTGAGGAAGTGATGTGAAACTGGAACTTGGTCTGCAAATGTCTTTCTCACTTCAAGGCCCAAGCTTGAGGTTGCTATCTGCTAGATCTGAGCTACGATGGGCTGCGTTTTTTTTTTTGGTGCTTTGTTCTGCAGACGAAGAGCTGCGGCTGGTTCTCTTCATACATGAGGTGCAAGCCTCCACACGCCCACTCTGCTGTTTATCGCACTTTTTTTTTTTTCCCCCACTTGCTGATCATTTTCTCAGAGGCTCGCAGCCAAGCGCTCTCCGTCTCTGTTGACTCTTGCCCAGCTTGCTCCTTATCGTCTCCTGCTCCCAAACATCATGTTTTCCCATCTTCTCCACGCACACTGTGTAGAACATGGGGTTGTGTTCGGCCTCGCCAACCCGTAGTGGTCACAGCTGTGTGCTTTATCAGAATTCCTCAGAATATTACTCAATTCATGATTCGTTCTGAAATACTTTATTTTTTTTTTCACTGCTGACATTCAGACCTAAAGGCCAGCTTCTGTCTCCTCTCGCCTTTAGATAACTCCACCCACTCTGACACCTTCAAGGTGTTTAGTTATTTTACTCCTCCACACTTCACATTGCTTCGCCCCCGTCTTCATTGATTCCCCATTAAAGTATTTGTGGGCGTGAGTTGAGAAGCAGCAATCTATTTTTTTTTTTTTTTTTTAAGCACAGAAACTGAAACTAGGTTAAAAAAGACCCCTCAACATTTTCCACCCACCTACCTCCGTTTAAGACTCGCTTAAAGATTTCCACCTCTGTGATGCAGCTCTGAGGGTCTGCGTTTTCCTACAGTAACCACAGATTAGGCACAATGACTTTGGTTTGGACCTTACCAGCTACTGTAACTCATAAAAGCGGCAGCTCTCTCTCTCTCTTTGTGGTAGAAATGAACCACCCCGACACCAACGCTGCCTTGTTTTCCACTGGCACAGCTTCTCACTGTCCTCTGCTCTACACTCACCAGCCACTTTATTAGGTGCACCTTGCTAGTAACGGGTTGGATCCCCTTTTTGCCTCCAGAGCTGCCTTAATCCTTCGTGGCAGAGGTTCAACAAGGTACTGGAAACTTTCCTCAGAGAGTTTGGTCCATATTGACATGATAGCATCACCCAGACGCTGCAGATCTGTCGGCTCCACATCCATGATGCGAATCTCCCGTTCCACCACATCCCAAAGGTGATGCATTGGATTGTGATCTAGTGACTGTGGAGGGCATGTGAGTTCAGTGAACTCATCGACGTGTTCAAGAAAGCAGTCTGAGATGGTTTGTGCTTATATAGATAGATAGATAGATAGATAGATAGATAGTGACACAATCTTCATTTTTTGGACTCTGCATTGCACCACATTGGATTTGAAATGAAACACAATGGAATTGAAGTGCAGACTTTAAGGTTTAATTCAAGGGGTTGAACAAAAATCTAGGATTACAAACATGTAGGAATTGTAGCTATTTTTATACAAACGCTCCTCATTTCAGGGACTCAAAAGTAATTGGCTGGATTTGCTCCTTTCTGATGCTTTGCCAGGCCTTTACTGCAGCTGTCTTCAGTATATATATATATATATATATATATATATATATATATATATATATATATATATATATATATATATATATATTCATCTGTTGTTTTTTGTAAACATTAAGAACAAAAGTTTGAGCCTAATGTAGCAAACAGATGGACGGGCCTTCTTCTGCTAGAGAGCAAAATCTATCACTCCCCTGAACAAAGAAAGCCGTCCAGGTCCTAAAGCATCAAATCAGTCGCAGACCATCACACTAACACAGCATCTTTGACATCAGTTTTGTTCGGTTGGCAAATCCTGAGAAGGGTTTGTGGATAATTGTTCTCACAATGATTCACTTGAGTCCCAAAGCCAAAGCAATGGCTTTGTAACTCTTTCCAGACTGATTTATGTCGGTGACGTTTTTTCCTAATCTGTTCTTGAATTTCTTTAGATCAGGACATTACGTTTTGCTTTTCGAGATTCTCCATCGTCTCCATGTTGTCAGACAGGTCCTATAGAAGGCGATTTTCTGATACAAGACAAGTTTATTTGTATCGCACATTTCAGCAGCAAGGCGGTTCACGAGTTCTATATCACAAAAACATAAAAACATCATAAACACATCGAAATGTTCACTGGTTATGAGACCAGTAACAAACATTAAATCATGTCAAGTGAAACACATCAATACACATGAACTATGATAGTCAATGTTCCTGTTATTACGGGTCAAAGGCACCTCTAAACAGGCGTGTTTTCAAACCTTTCCTGCCAGAGGAGGCCAGTTCCAGATAGCAGCCTGTTTAGGGTGGAAGTCCCTCAGAGGACATTCTCTTTGTCTAGACTTCAGACTGGCAGTGCGAATGTGAGCATGTGACTGAAAACAGGAGCAGAGATCCTTAAACCGAAGGCAAAACGTCTCCTTCAAACATGTTTTCACATCAAGTCAGCCGGCGCCTCTCCCGTGTGCCGCTTTCATGCTCCACATGTCTCTGTTTGTGCCCTGTCAGGTTTTGTGTTTTTTTTCCAGGAAGGGTGTATCAAACATAAATAGATGTCGTTTCATGCGCACAGTGACCTAAGTTTCCACTCAGTGGTTTCGGCAGGAAGTGTCTCTTCTCCTGCCTGCCTGCCTGCTAGCCAGTCGCTGTCCTCCTTTTTTAAATTGATACTAACGCCTGTGATGATTAAACTTCCAGCCATGCGCATGAGATCGCTGCCGCCTTGCCCGACCGGCCGGACCTGTCGCGCTGCCTTCCTGTGAAAGCCCTCAGATTCTTTCGATGTTATGTAGACTCAAAGGAATGAAACTTATGCTGTGACAGAGCACCTCCTGAGACCAAAGCCCTGAAGCAGATGGCACCATCTGTTATTGTACCTGACTGGCTCAGCTATCTGAAGCACATATAATCTGCGTTGTAAATGGAATAGGTTTTGATAATAGGCCTCTGTAATCCAGCTTGATATGCATTTCTTTTTCCTCTTCCTGTTTGAGGGTTCATAAATAATGGCATGTTGTGTTTATGTGTCTGCAGATGGACTTGGAACCAGAGGGGAAGGTCTACGTCCTTATTACGCTCACTGGATCGTTCACTGATGGTAGGGCGATGGCCTTTAGTTCTTATTTCTGACATCCCAGAGGATATATCCTCTGCATGTGTGCCTACATGAAGCATGTATGCTTCAGCTAATTTGCCAGAATGTTTCGAAGGTTTTGCACACACACACACAAATGGACATGAACACCATGAAAAAGCAGTTTATATCAGATGGGTGGAAGTGACTTGCAGGGGTGATAAAGCAGAAGTTGAGCTGCGTGCTGGGCCGTTCTGATTACTTGCACCATATTTCTGGGTTTTTATTTTAATGCTCCATGAATAGAACTTCCTCCTATTTTCTGCTGATGCTCTGCTTGGTTTGAATTAAAAAAACAAAAACAAATAAATTTTAATAATTTTTTTTTCTGCAGCACTCTGAAGTGTCCCAAAAATAGTATGCACTAATAAGGTGTCAGCCACAGAAACACCCCATTTAAAAAAAAAAAAAAAAAAAAAAAATTAGTTTCCAAGAGCCAGAGTTCCTTTCTTCTAGCTTTTTTGCAGCTCTTTCATTTTTTTATTTTTACGAAGACTTTTGATAAATTTTCATTGATTTTCTGTCCAGTAGTTGTAGCTGGCATGGACATAATGTGTATTAAAGTGGAAAAGTGGGGAGAAATAGCAGTGTCAGGCTTAAATAAAAGCTATTTAAAGGAAGTTAACAGTATCCAGGCAGGGATGTCTTGATAAGAATTTTTTTGTCTGTAAAAATGCAGTAAAATAACTCGCTTAAAGTAGCATAGCGTCAACTCCGGGATTTTTGCAGACATCTGCCCCCTCTGGCGACAAGTTGAAATTACACCTGTGTGGTGCACGTACATGGGAGAAAAGAAAACGTATATGCCACTGCAGCTGCAGCTGTTCAGGTCTTTTGTTTAGAGGCATAATGTCTTCTGAGGTAAGAAAGTTATAAATATTGAAATTAGCCTGTATTTTCTCAGTAAGTCATCGATGACGGTGGAGATTCGATAAAGTAGCCAGGTGAACGAGAGCATGCAGAGCGTCACACATGTCCAGAGGATTCAAATCACTCTCATGAACTAATCCAACATATAGATGCTACAGTGGCAAATAGAGCATAACTAATTTTACACGTCAGGCAATTCATATAATAATAAATAAAACTTCAAAACTTGCATTCTGCACCTTTTAAAGGTCCACATTATTGTTGTGTTTGTGGTTCATTGCACTCGCTCCAATAACGTTCTGGACGTTCCAGTATGAGTTTCTGCAGGACAGCTTTAATCTGTTTTAGAGCTGCAATCTGATTTGACACATTCAGCTACTGTCTGCAATAAACTCCTGCCTTGCTTCAGCTAATTATGATTTATTATGGAGAAGTTTGCTGAAACATTAGCATGTTTACTTTCTGTTTTGATAACCATTTCTTGGTAGTTTGGCCACTATTTAAACTCAGAGAAAGGGTTGTTCTTGTACGTCATACTGTGTCTTGCAAAGGTGTTTACACACAATTACGTTTCCACATTTTGCGTCAACCACAAAATTCAGTGTATTTCATTTGGATTTCTATTTGCTGCATAATTGCAAAGTAGAAGAAAAGTGATTTAAAAGTTGAACTCTGCAAAGCAACCGCACAATATGATGCTGCCACCACCATGCTTCACCATTAACCGTAACCCAGTGTTAGCTTTGCTACAGGCACAGACATTTTTACCAGAAAGAAAGTTTAACTTTAGTTTTATCTGTCCGGAGAACCTTCTTTCTACACTGAGTGAAGCAAAATGAAAACAGAACTTCTTATGGTTGTCGTTAACCCATCATTTTCATCCTTCCATAAGGGCCAGAATTGTCGGGTATGTGAGCTCTAGTTGTCGTGTCAACAGATTCTCCCACCTGAGCTGTGGCTCTCTGGATATCCTCCAGAGTTACCATAGTCTAACCGTGGCCCTTTTGGTTAAGATTAAAACAATGTTTCATGACCTTAGCCTGCTGTAAGCTTCCCTAAAACTATCTCTGTGTTGTTCTTCACGATGTTCACTGATGTTCTCAGAATATACTGGATTTGGTACCACTTTACAATAAGGCTCCCCTTATAGATGGCTAATAAATAGTTCATAGATATGTTATTAATTAATCTGTAAACCTTTAATAACTCATTTATAAGTGTTTATTCGGCATTAAGGTTGACAAAGAGATAAAACTGACTGGTTTGTGTTTACAAGGCTGTAACTTAGTATATATTGTTTAATAAAAGCAACTCTAAATTAAATATATGGTTGAAGAGATTAGGCTCACTATTTGGCAAAAACCCCAGTCAGCTTTGTCGTTTGCTTGCCTTAATTGGTGCACAATTAACACTTATTTATGAGTTATAAAGTATTTAAAGATTACTTAATGACATATCTATAAACTATTTATTAGCCATCTATAAGGGGAGCCTTACTGTAAAGTGGTACCCTGGATTTTATCCAGGATTATCAGAGGAATAAGGGATTAATTTGACCGCATTGCACAAATGTTTTATTTATTTATTTTTAATGTAATTATTCATTACCTAAAATCCAAATGAAACACATATGAGTTAGTGGTCGTAACGTAACAAAATGTGTAAAAGGAGGTGTCGGAATGCGTTCTCGACATTTTTAAGCTCAGCGTTTTGTGTTGCGCGCCATAAACCTAAATGGCAAGTGTTTCAGCTGCTCTTCCCCAAAACAACAGCGGCCTGAGCACAGTGTGTGCAGAGCAGGTATCAGAACGGACACAAATAAGGAGCTGCAGCAGCCGATACGGTCTCTCTCTCACAGCAAACATTTGATTTTAAAGGGTGAAAAGCATTCTGGGTGTGGGGGAAACCTCAAATTCAATAGATAAATATCACCGTCCTGCAGGCTGTGGCTATTAAAGAGGACTGTAGACTGACCACATAGCCAAATGGAGGTTTACAGTGAAACCAAGAAGAGAAATCAGGAGTTCACTTTAGTTAATGCTTAAACGGATCATTTTGAAAATACCTCGATGGGAACCTAGAGCTAATACCCAGTCAGGACTTCCGTGTCTGAAAGTCTTTCAGAAACAGGAAGCAAAGGTCTGATGCAGGACCTGAGAGATGCGTCCCTCTTAAGCTGATCAAATGTTTCAGCTGTATGTTTTTTTTTTTTTTTAAGAATCAGCTTGATGAGGTAAAATACTTCTTTTCCTGACATTGCTTTGTTTTCAAGATGAAAATTACACAAATCCAAGCCTAAAGTGACTAAATATGTAATTTAACATTGTGTCTATGCTAAATAGTAGTGGTCTCTTATGTGTGGAGAGAAGACTGGTTCATGTGGTGAGTTCTGCAGCTCAAGAAACTGAAACTGGTCAATAAAAAGACTGGAAATGTTTTTAAAAAGCAGCCATTAGTCTAAGAAAAACTTTGAAAGAAAGAAATCCTGACAAACTGTTAATCCAGATCACTTGAAGATTGCAGGAAGCTGCTTGGGAACAAACATTAAAGGAATTTGGGGGTTTGTTTAAAGCTTTTACACAGATATGGGTCTATATGTGGCTAAAGATAGAAGGCTCAGTACCTCTTTTTTTATCGCGTATAAAAAAAATCTCAAATAATTTTTTTAACAACTTTTGCTGGGTATTCATCTTCAGAAATACAAATTCTGCATATAAAGTTGCTACATGCATGGAGGCTGTAACTTATGCTCAAATTAACACCTGCCTTCAGAGTATCACAGCTTTTATTGGCAGGGCAGACTGTGGGCTCAGCATGGAGGTTTCCGTAGCTCATGTGGTTTTCATCTCTCCGGCAGCTCTGCTATACTTTCACGACTCGGCGGCAAGTCTGACATGTAAATATGCAAAGAGGCTATGCAACTTAAAACATTAGCCACACGTATTTACAGTTTATTTTACCACATAATGCTATGTTTCTTGTTTTGCTCGTCTAAATCCATTTAGTCTTGTGAACCAGGCGATGATATTCTGACGGTTTCACACTTCCAAAGCATCCTTTGGCTGTATCCTATCCCGGTGCAATCAGATGCGCCAAAGAGGCAAAATCATGCCTGCTGTAATGTGATTTTTGACTTAGTTTATCATTCACTGCGATTGAAATTATTCGACAATCAGATGTGCTTGGTTTTGTTAATTAAAATATATTTTTTCTATAGTTCAGCAATCCCTGCAGAGCCGGTGGGGGGTGGTACCCATCTCCAGGAGTCAGGGCCTCCAGGACCTATTCAAAAATCGTTCTACGTATATTTAGAACTAGAGGACATCAAAGGCGACAGATTTACTTGAAACCACCCCAAGCTCTAGCTTTGGTCCCAAAAACTGGCGCTAACAGAGCCAGAGGAGAGACGCACTTTACTCAGGAGCTGGACAGAGGCTCATGGATGAGCAGCAGCCAACCAAAACATTGAGCATCTTTAATAAACCCAAAATTTAGTCCAGATTCTTAACTGTGAAATAGGAAGAAGAAACGATAGAAACACTGCGCTTCAACCTCAAAACAATGTCGGATTATCTTCAGAATAAAACTAGCTGACTCCAGCTTATCTGCCCGCAGTTTATTTTGAGTTTAAGTAGGTCAGTTTGCTGCTTTGACCTACGATCAGAGCTGAATGTTTTCCACTGAATCCAAAAACACCGTTTGCGACTTTGTTCTTTAACCCTGCCACGGTGATGTTAGTACATCTTTCTCTTTTTTTTTTTCCGGTCATGTCTGGCAATGTGGCAATAAGTATTATTATCTTAATGCCAAAAAGAGCCCAACAGATTTTACTTTCACAAGTGGAGCCTTACTTCTATCGCCACAGTGCTCCGCTTGATTTATATATGCAAGAAGCTTTATTAGAATCTATGCAGGGAATATTTCATGTTAAATGGACACAGAAACAAAAAAGCTGTGTTGCTGATGTGCTTGATGGATCAGTTGATTATGATCAGAAAGCATTGGCAAGCACTGCTTGTCGTCTTAAACGGCCGTAAATAAATTAATTTGGTGATATCAGGGCAACAAGGAATAAGTATGAATTGTGTAGTTAAACTGTCACTACGCAATACATGCCTTCATAAAAACCTGTCAATAAAAGAGGGGAGGGGTCAAAGATTAATGAGCTATGACGCCGTGAATATGTTGCCCTGACTAGTCCTCTCGGGTTGTTGGAAAGCGAACCATAAGCTCTTCCGCAGAACCTTTTAAAGAACTTTGCTGCACTTATAGAGCATTACAGTTTGACTTAATTTGAACGCATTGCACAAATGTGTTAAGAGTAAAAAAACACGTAAATGAGATGGTGACATCATGGGAAAGTCACTTCCCTGGTCGAGACGTGGTAGACACACCCTTGTTCCCAAGACACGTCGCCTATTGTGAAGAAGATAAATGTTTGGTCATTAACTGTTCAAATATGCTCTAAAAATGGTGAAAATATGTTGGACACATTTTAAAATAGAAAATTTGAAGCTCTGCATTCAGATTAATTCATCACTGGCTACTGTTACACAAGTGGTGCTAAATTTGGGATCCAAAAATAACACATTAAATAAAGTCAAATGTGTACACTATAAATGGGAGGTCAGTGTTGCTTTGCTGGCTGGTGCCCTCCAGTCCCCCAAATCCTCTGCTTAGGGCCTCGTATAACTTAGGACTGGCTCTGGTTTCCACCTATCTTCATTTTTAACATTTTAGGAAGCTGCTTAGCTGTTTATCTCAGAAATTCAAACAAGCATGAAGCAAAGCGGAACTTCCTATAGCTGAACTACAAATAGACCCGTTTCTGCTACAGCGAGCCGCTCGTGTCACACATAAGAAGCACATTTCAGTGCGTCTTTTCCCGTCGTTTGTTCCCAAAGCCTTCCCCTGCTGTCGTTGCAGACGTCGCCGTGATCAAAGAGAACACCCACAAACAGTTCACGAGGACGCGGCAGGGCGCCGTGCGGCGACGGATCCACCAGGTCAACGGGCACAAGTTCATGTCCACGTTCCTCCGTCAGCCCACCTTCTGTTTCCACTGCAAGGAGTTCATCTGGTGAGACCCGTCCGCCCGCACCGAGTCCGTCCTGTCCTTACCTCGTCCTCCTGGCGGAGACCTAACCGTGTCTTCTCCTCTGTTTCAGGGGCGTGTTTGGAAAACAAGGTTACCAGTGTCAAGGTGTGCATGCTCGCTTTCCTCCACGTTTGCTTGCCACAGTTCACTGCTGAAGCAGACGTGATTGTAACCGTGTGCGTGTTTTTTTTTTTTCAGTGTGTACGTGTGTAGTTCATAAGCGATGCCACCAGCTGGTTGTAACCGTGTGTCCACGCATGAAGAAGTCAACAAAAGAGAAGGTAACTGCAGGGTTTCATCTTTTTTTTTTTTTTATCTTCGAGACAACGGTCAGGTTGGAAATACTTTTTAAGAGACTTTAAATTGATACAGGATGTCCTATGATAGCAGCCCCCTCCCACTCATGCAAGTTTACCCCCCTCAGCACCTGCAGTGATCAGCAGCCTTTTACAGCTTCCTGTTTCTGTCTGAGCCGACCACTGAGCCAGAACGACGCACTTCACTAAACTTTCCCACATCAGCTTCTGTTGCATTTTCTTCTCTCGCTGTAAAAACACCCATCAGTAGTGTGACTGTATATTTGGTAACTAGCAAAGGTTTATCTGGTTTTCGATAACTCTGAGCTAATGAAGCGAGGGCAAAAATAACGTCCCACTTACAGGAAAGCCGTTGTTCGCAGCCTCGTCTGACTGAAGCCCACATATCCAGAAAAAGGACATATATGTATTAGCGAGGTTAAATTTTTTTTCCTTTTAAGGGTCTGTTTGAGCTTGTAGCTCACAGTAGGTCTGTTCATTTGTATCTCCGAAGTCGATGTGTAAAAAATGAATAGGTGTGAAAGAAACACTGAGTGCAAAGGCTGACGGTTGCTGAAGAGCAATGATGTTAAATAAATCCAAACTTTGCATAAAACTGGGGCAATCTGGGACAAGTAGTAGTAGGGATATGAAAGTAGGGAGCTCTGAGTTTTAAAGGTGGAGATTTAGATGCTTATTTATCAAATGAGGAGGAGGAAATCAGGAGAAATGTTGTGTGAGAGCCTGAACTAGCAAACCAGCACCTTACACAGTACTTCAAACGCTCTCTGTGGTGCGTCAGGTCTTTAAGGCTTTTTGCACACTTTGACCAGGGGTGCAAATACAGTTAGACGAAAAAAAGCATATCGATAAAATAGAAATCAGATTGATCGATGTTGATAATTATCAAAAAATATATTTCAAATGCAGCCCTGGCCAGTTAATGCTGTTGCTTGATGACCTATTTTTAAATAAAGAACACTGAATTCAAACGCAAGCCTTTATTCAACCAAAAAAGCTGCAAATTTTAAAAACAGAAAGAAAAGAACACATGCTGTCTGAACTCTTTGAAGCTTGGTGGTGACGGAGCTCATCTGCGTCTGGGTTTGTGATTGGTTGGGACGATGTAAAGACTGTAGCATTAAACTATATGCTAGGCTAGAATGCAAAAGGAAGGAAAAATGTTCTTCTATTGAGCTTTTTATTAACTCCTTTTTTTCTATTCAACCACACTAGATATATATTGATCGATATATATCGTTATTGAATTAACGTCTAGCCCTACACATAACCCTTTTTCTTGTTCTTTCACATTAAAGCGGTTTAAAATGGTCCCCGTTTTAGGTCGTCTAGGATCGCCTGAAATATTTCTATATGCTAAATGCCAGAATAATGAGTTTTCCTACAGAACTATTTTATAGCTTTCTTTAAAATTAAAATATTACATTCACAAAAACGACTATGCCTTTGAAATAAATCTATAAAAACCAAGATGATGATGATGATGCCATCCACTATGATGTTAATTCAAAAATATTTGGGTTAATTGGACGCCCAGCTGTGGCTGTATACCAGAATCTGTTTAAAAGGCAATTTGACCTCTGTTCCATTTGGCTGTCGAAAAAAATATTTAAAGTAAAAATATACAAAAAGTAAATAGAAAAATGTTTAAGGCAGTACTTTAAATGCACTACTTCCTTGTGTAGCATCAAAATATATCAGGAAGAAGAATGTGGCCCTTCACAAGTCTGGTTCATCCTCGGGTGTCGCGCTCTCCTGCACAAATACTCATACGTTTATGCTGTTATGCAGTCATGGATTGAGACGGGTTCTGTGTCCCACAGTTGGACACGTCTTGTTGTGAAATGTGTGAATTAACCCCAGGACAAAAGGAAAAGACCTTGTGAAGCTGAAGTTGCTAAGAGAGTTTCATTATCCTCAGGCAAACAAATCCTATATCAATGTGGGCTGAAAGGCCACTCTGCAAGGAAGAAGCCATTCCTCCAAATGCAACATGGAAAAAACACACTTTGTAAATATATGATGGGTAAGAGACTTTTATTTTTGGAGAAATCTCCTGTGGTCCGAAGAAAGTAACATTTTCGTGTTTTTCCACGTCCATCATTACATTTGGAGGAAAAAGGGGGAATCTAGCAAGCCTAAGAATACCGTCCCAGCTGTGATATACGGGGGTGGCAGCATCATGTCGTGTGGACGCTTCGCTGCACCTCGAACTGGTGCAATTCATAAAAACAGATAATACCGTTAAGAAATAACACGTTGTGGAAGTTTTGAAACAACAGCTCAAGACATCAGCCAGGAAGTTGAAGCTTTGGTGCGTGTTGTTCTTTCAGTTGCACGGTGACGCTAGGCATACCGCTAAATTAGCTACAAAGTCGACGCTTAGGAGCGTCCATCACAAAAACTGTGGAAAGAAACTGTGAACAGACGCCCAAAACATCTGAGTTGCCATACAGTTTAAACGGCAATTCTATCAAATATTAATGGAAGCTGACATTTGGTAAATAAAGTTAGTTTTGGTCATCATAATTGACCTAAAACAGGAAAAGAATTCTCACTTTTTACACAGCGAATGTAAACATCTAGTTTCAGATTTAAACTTGTAGTTGACTGTACATAAGATGTATAAACCAGCCTGTACTAGTTGATTTAGGGTCTCCGTTGTTTCTTTGCAGGATGTAACTCAAGGTTTCAGCATCAACGTCCCTCATAAGTTCAACATCCACAACTACAAGTCTCCCACCTTCTGTGACCACTGTGGTTCGCTGCTGTGGGGAATAGTTCGACAGGGCCTGCACTGCAAAAGTAAAAACCTGGGGTGGGGGGGGGACCGTTGCTTCTGCAAGCGGGGATCTTTGACTGCGCCTTTTATCTCAGCTTTGTCTAATTCCTCTCCTTCTTGCCTCCATTTCTTTAAGTCTGCAAAATGAATGTTCACATCCGCTGTAAAGGCAATGTCGCCCCGAACTGCGGAGTCAACAGCGTGGAACTGGCCAACAAGCTCGCAGAGATGGGTCTGCAGGCGGGAGGACTCTCCAAACGAAACACCTTGGTAGAAAGACTTCACTGTTTCCACCGTTACTCTGCATTGTTCCTGCACGAAACGTGGATCTTGTAAACACGTGGATGTTTTCCTGCAGGTTAGGGAGCCAGTTCGGCAGTCGTCTGAGAGGAGGGAGAGTACGACCACGGAGGTTCAACCAGAGACCCCTCGGCTGGGAATCTCCGACTTCACCTTCCTTCAAGTGCTTGGCAAGGGCAGCTTCGGCAAGGTGGGAATAACCTGGATTAATAATGGGAAATGTTCTTAACGTTAAGGATAGCAATTCAGATATAATCGTTACTTAGACATCGCCTGGAAATAGTAAAAAAGAATGTCCCTTGTCCCTTTCTTATAGAGGCTTTTTTGCAGATATCTGTTTAAAGTGGTCCGGTGGCACAAGATTTTGACCTCACACATCAGTTAGTACTGATAGTTATTTTGAAGATTTGTCTTCTCAAACCTAAAGATCAATTGTCATTGCTCAAAGGTGCTCACAACAGCACCTCACAAAGAGAGAAAGAAAGAGACAGAGAAAAAGAGAATACCTATAGAATAGCTAACCAATGAGTGTTTGCGTTATATGACTCATCCAATTACACTAGTTCTCACTAGGTGTGGATGGCGCCAATGGTCTGCATTGGATGGCGCACATTGCGTGAAATAAATATTTATAAATTTTAAACTGAAGCCAAGAGTAACGAGTAACGTTTGTTTTAAAAATGCAAGGAATAGAAAGTACAGATACTTGTGTGAAAATGTAATGAGTAGAAGTAAGAAGTAGGAAGAAAAATAAGTAATGGAGTAAAGTATAGATACCTAAAAAGTGTACTTAAGTACAGTAATGAAGTATTTGTACTTTGTTACTTGACACCTCTGCAGCGCACTGATGATCAGTTCTGTAGGTACCAGCAGTCTGAGAAAATCAGACCGACCGAGCGGTGCTGAGGGATTTGCCCGCTGCAGCTGTGTGACCGTGTGTGTTGTGTCTGCAGGTGATGCTGGCGAAACTAAAGAGCAAAGATCGCGTCTTCGCCATCAAGGTGCTGAAGAAGGACATCATCCTGCAGGACGACGACGTCGAGTGCACCATGACAGAGAAGCGGGTGCTGTCGCTGGCCCGTTGCCACCCGTACCTCACGCAGCTCTTCTGCTGTTTCCAAACACCGGTCAGTGCAGCGTGAACACACACACACACACACACACACACACACATATACACACACGTCTCAGAGCTCCACTTGCTGTAAATAAAGTTATGTGGCCGACCTAAGCGAGGCTTTTGTAGTCCCTCGGCTGAGGTCGTCCGGCTAGTATCACACAGTGACGTGGAGGTAGTGCCGACTGCTGATTGGACAGAAAAAAGCAGGACGAACTGAAAAGTGCTAAATGAATAAATTAACCTTATGAACAGCTTCCAGGTAGCAGCATGAGCGTCAAAACTCTTGTTTAATGAAATCCATCCTCGTGGATTAATCAGCAACTGGTTTTCAGCTAAGAAACATTTCTGAGCTTCAAACTTTGGTGTCAAAAGCTGGATTAGAGATGATTATTCACGCTTTTATCTCATCTCGTCAGGGTTTCTGTTTTTAATAAGGAAGATGCTGACGGTGCTCCAGTTTTTATCTATTCTCCTTGGCTACTGCAACATGTTAGAGCTGATTTTTAAAATTTTAGTCTTTACTTAGAGCCCTGTGCTGGGAAGCCCCAGCCTTTATCGCTGTAGAGTCCTACAGTTCAATTCAATTCAATTTTAGTTATATAGCGCCAATTCATGAAACATGTCATCTCAAGGCACTTTCCAAAGTCAAATTCAATCAGATTATACAGATTGGTCAAAACATTTCCTATATAAGGGAACTTTACAATTATGTTTCCTATATACAGCTCTCCTCTCAGTCTCAGATCTTCCAGTCAAAGGCTGTTAGTGGATCCATAAACACAGATTAAGGCTATAGAGGATGAATCCTTCGGGGCTGAAGACTCCTTTGTTCAGACTGGCTTTTAGCTAGTTTTACACCATATGTTGTTAAATTTATATTGTGGTTTTTTTATGCTTGTTTATATTGTAAAGCATTTGTGATTTTTGACCCATGAAAGGTGCTACATAAATAAAAATCTACTTTACTTACTTGAATTTTACATCACCGTCTCCAGCATTAATCATAGATTTATCCCTTCTTCGCATGGATTATTTACTCTATCCTGGAGAGATAAATGCAGGGGTAGCATTAAAAAAAAATTAAAACCTAGTTCGTTTATAAGATAGTATTTTAAACCATGAAATTAAATCAGCTATAAATATTGTCAGATGGAACAAAAGTACATGAATAGACGTGAATTTTTGTAATAATAGTTAGAAATATCATTACAGTTATCACGAATGCTAACTTAAAATTAGTGTTGCACCGATACCGATACCAGTATCGGACGGGGCTCCGATCCAGCACTAAAATGGTGGTATCGGTATCGGCGAGTACCAACAAATAGGGCACCGATACCATTTTGATGTTTGTATGTCACTTGAACGCAGCCTTTACTCTCCCAACTATACATGTTATATACACTGCAAAAACGGATCTTAAAATAAGTAAAATGTTCTTAAATTTAGTGTATTTGTCCTTGATTTGAGCAGGTAAATAAGATTATTTGCTAATGGAATGAGTATTTTGACCCCTAATATAAGATAATTAGACATCCTGTATTTGAAATAAGATGGAGATGAGTTGTTCCTATTTTAAGTGCAAAAATCTTGTTCCATTGGCAAATAGTCTTATTTACCTGCCCAAATCAAGGACAAATACACACTTATTTTAAGTTCCGTTTTTGCAGTGTAAGTTCACAAATGTTGTACTATTTTGTCCTTTGAGAGCCAAAAGTTTATTCAACTATTGTCACCCATTCCAGGTAGGCTATAAAAAGTTCTACTACCCTAAGTAGTATGCAGTTCTTCATATATATACAGACACACACACATAAATATCAAACAGATGGTATCGGTATGGTATATGTATCGGCCGATACTGCACAGCCAGGTATCGGGTATCGATATCAGGGCCAAAAAATGGCATCGGCGCAACACTACTAAAAATGAAATACATTTATAAATTAAAGGAAATTAAGAAAGACTGGTCCGACCTGTTAAAGCTTTAAAGATAAATAAAATAAAATAAAATGAAAACAGCTGTGAGAATGTAAACTGGTTCCTGAAAATGCTAGAAATGTAACGTGTGACTTCCAGCTTGGGCGTGTTTTAAGCTCACCACGTCTTTCCCGTCAGAAGGCAACTTGCTGTGATGACAGAAGAGGACAAAGACAAAGATTTACATCATTCCAAATGGCATCTAAAACATGCAGCAATTAAGTCATTTTAATGTCACGCACATCATGCCATGTTTTTAGTTTTAAGCCTGCATTTTCTCAGCTGCCCAGCAGGTGGCAGCAGATTTCCATCCCTCTGTCTAAGAGAAGGAGTCTGAGGTAGAGGAGCTGCTCCCGAGGCTTTAGACACAAGATGCTCATAATCTTCTTTAGATGTTTTTAAGCATTCCTGACCTACTTTCTACCAAAAAGAATTGATCTGGAGGTACGATTGTTCCTCCACCTTCCTCTCGGGTTCTTCGGCATGTTATCTGTATCAGCTCCTTCCTGGTAATCGCCACAGACGCTGTTGCACATCAGAACCTTCATGTTGTGAAATCGCCTCATGCAAACGGAGTTAAATTTGACTTGTATGTGCGTAAATGTGTGTTTACTGGTGTGGAAAAAGAAGCGGAGGAAATGAGTAAAGCTTGTGGTTACGTCTGCAGAGGCGGCCACAGGTGACTTTAGTTTTTCAACGCCGCATTTTGTCACCAAGGTAAATGTTTTTCATATCTCTATAAGTGTTAAAATGTGCCAGGAATAAATTAGACTGTTAATTCTTTTACCCACTTTTTTTGAAGGTACGGTGTAAAAAATATATTTTTCTAATAAAAGTACAGCTTATTATTATTATTATCGGCACTAAACAGAGCTAAGTTAGTACAAATTACAGTGCTTTGCAAAACCATGTCTATCCATTGTTATTAGTCACATTTTGTCACTTTACAAATCAAATCAAAAATGTTTTTTTTATTAGGGTTATATGGTAGACCTATACAAAGTATTGCATAATTGTAAAGTTAAAAGACAGCGTGTCCTGCTTTTGAACCTAGATCTTCTTCAAACTTTAAATTTCTTCCTGACCTGTCTTCTGGGTCCCTTAGTCTCCATGATGCTGTATGTTCAGCTAGATTTATATCGAGATTAAATTATGTATGAGTGGAATCTGATTATTTATAAGGAGACTTCTATATGACACTGATGGTACCCCCCCAAAATAAAATCCAGTGCAACCGGAATAAAGAGCACTTTTCAAATTTATATCCGTAAACAATATTAAAAACCTAATGTTTTTGTCCTTCCGCTTAATAATTACGCTCCTTGTGTTGGTCTGAGAGATAAAATTCTAACAAAATATGCTGAGGTTTGTGGTTGTAACGTGCAAAAATGTGGAAAAGATCAAGGGGTGGGAATACTTTTGAAAGATACCGTCCTCTTGCAGTTATTTTCTTCTCTCTGGGCTTATTGACAGTCACCACCAATGAGCCAAGAAAGATCTATGGGTCTTATTATTGTCATTATTTGCAGTTGGCTGCATGGAAATTCATAAAAAAATGACATGTGAAATTTATAAGAAGCGGCCGTTTTTGATCCTTGAGGTAATTTAATTCTGTGCACACGGTCGCTGGTTTCCTTAATAACCCTGCAGCCTGTGTGAGGCCTTTGTGTTCTGTGTGCTGCTGCCTAGATGTCGTCATTTCGTTCTTAACATCTTTATTTCTTTTCCTTTTTTTTTTATGAAAGGACCGTCTCTTCTTTGTGATGGAGTTTGTGAACGGAGGCGATCTCATGTTCCACATCCAGAAGTCCAGGAAATTTGAAGAGGGTCGAGCACGATTCTACACAGCGGAGATCACTTCTGCTCTGATGTTCCTGCACAGCAAAGGCATTATTTACAGGTTTGAGCCAATCTCTCTCTCTCACTCACTCACTCACTCACTCACTCACTCACTCACTCACTCACTCACTCACTCACTCACACACTAGAAAGTTATGGTATGTGTGCACAGAAATTTCCTTCATTTTTTTCCAGAAAACGTGTCTTTGCAACATGAATATTAAGAAGATATTAGAGTCTTTGAAGCAGTAAAAAAAAAAAAAAACATGTTAAGTATTCTGAACTTATGTGTTGCCATGGGAGCTAAAATACTTTCAACGTCTTAACAGCTACACAGCATCGTTTCAAACCATGTTTTGGATTTGTGTGCCCTATAATCAGTGTGAGATACATCGGCTTTGACATATAACATGGATTTTGCTGAAATAATATGATTTCCATACATTAATCCTCATCTAAACCACCATCCCAAAAAGACAAACACTAACTCTTCAAACTACTTTTTCTGTCTAAAAAGTGTCTTATCACATTGAACATTTAAATAATGATTAAAATAAGTAAAGTCCAGAACCATTCCCATTCTGCTGGCACAACGAGCAGTACTGGTCTCTCCTGGCACCGGCTCTTGGATCTCTGGATGTTTCCCAATCTTGATTCAGAGTCGTTGGATGCAAAGGAGAAAAACTCTCCTAAATGATTTAATAGATGATGTCAGCCATATTTCTAAGGTGGAGCAGCCATCTGAAAATAGATGAACGTAGCAATGTAGGATGAACATAAAAACATTTATTGCAACCAAATCTGAACAGGGTGGACAGGCCAGGCTATGACCCAGCTGGGGAAAGGTTGTTGCTGGGTTCTCTTGTTCTTTCTCTTTTTTTGGGGGGGTCTCAGATCCACAGATATTCCTAGAGCTTCTTGGGGAGGAGTCATCATGAGGTGCTGATCAGCCAATCAAAAATGGGCTTGGGATATCTTTAATGAATATTTCACCATAAACAGCCAATAATAAAATAATGGATTCTATTTCTTAAGCACTTTAGTAGAGTGAGACCAAAATTGCAGTAGACATAACTCCCATGAATCATGGCTGTTTTAACATTCTAGATGTCAAACATAATTGTATTGATTTAAAAACAAAGTGTAAAGAATAAAGTGAAGGATGCAGCAACATTGAACCCATCAAAGCAGATTTTTAACAGAAGAAGAAGAAAAAGTTCTTAAATTGCTAATTAGTCCTGACCTGAACCCCAACCCAATATTATGTAAGATGACAATGAAAGTGGAGTGAAGTCCAGAAAACTTACAAATATTCACAAACCTGAACTAACTTTTATTAAGATCCAGCCTTCTAATGTCGTGCTTATAAGTGTCATAAATAAATGTTTGTGGAGATCTTTTTTCTAAAGAAGGTTCAGTGGCATGATTTTTTATGGTTCACTGCCTTTTACTAGTTTAGTCATATTCTATCTATTATTATGGTTTACACGAGAGACCAGATTGCAAAAGTATCGTCAAATATGTCAATGTGTTGACAAAGCACTGAGAATAAACTGTCAGTATATTATAAACTGTTAACTGAATTGCTTTATTGTCCCCCGTGGGGGAAGTGACATTTCAGTACAACCCATCAAGAGAAAGACAAACATGGCTAGACGGTTTCTCTGAGGCTTTGCTGCCATTTACAAGGCGCTGCCTGCTTCAGCTGTTGAAAATGTTATTGTCAGGGCAGTATCTGCGGAATGAAGTTGAATCTATTCCAAGTCAAACGCACTCCCACTTTGTACGCTGATATTGTGTCGAGCTTGTTGGAGTCATAACCCCAGCTGACACAGATGAGAGCAACCAAGATGCTAAAGATCAGTTTGAAGATCCCTCATGACTGATGGGGAAAGGGGGAAGTGAGGGAAATGTGGATTTATTGCAGCTGATGTCATTACTACAGTATCGTACAATAAATATTGCAATCGCATGGTTTCCTAAAATTGTGAAGCTCTGTAATCATGCAATCGGACGCATCACTATACGAGGCTAAAGTGTGTTTTTACCACAAACACGGCTTTAAGTTTGGAGAGTATTGATGCAAAGGATAAAAATCCCATCATTAAAGTTGATAACGGCAGCCAAAGGGAGTGCTGTGGAGCGTCCCAGCCTCTGATAATAAAGAGTGAGACCTCTCGGGTTCTGCCTGAAGCAGCTTGGATGGCAGAGCAGTGGGCCGCCTGCCAGTGCATGATTGCTGGGGAAGGGGGCGCATCATGTGAGCAAACAGTAACTGCAGAGTTATATTTAGTTAACCATGTGTCCCGTAGCAGTCTGCCGCTCACAGCACACACCGTCACAGGCCACACACAGCTCGCATCCCAAAACTACTTCAAATTGATGAGATGAAATTACAGCCTGCACATCAGGCTGAGGAGGAAGAAAAGCCCTCAAGCTGCCTCCTCAATACAAAGTTAAATATAGAGTGCTGCTCATCTAAATCTGTCCTTCGCATTCACCTGTATCTATGTGGCTCTGTTTGTTTTACATAAGACCTCCCCAAAGCCAATCCTGTAAACCTCCCCAAAGCTGATAAAGCTAAAGTTTTTCATATATTGCAGGGCTTCATTTTTCTTTTTTTTTTCTTTTTTTCTTCTTTTTTTCCTTTTTTTTTTTTCCTTTTTTCTCTTTTTTTCCCTTTTTTTTCTCTTCTTTTCCCCTTTTTTTCCTTTTTTTTCCTTTTTCCTTTTTTCCCCTTTTTTTCTTTTTTTTCCTTTTTTCCCTTTTTTTTCCCCCTTCATTTTAAAGTCTGCACTCACGTGCCTGGACTAAAAATATGTTCACCCAGGAGACCCCACTGAGTGCAGATCTACAGAGAGAAACACCTAAGTAAACACTGTATCTCTAATTATTTACTAATTATTTAACTAATAAATATATTCACCATTAAATGGTGCCAATAAGAGTGAAATAACTGCTTGTATAAGGAATTTACAACACAGCGGAGAAGAAGAAAAAAAAACAGTTGCATTTGTGCGTCAGAGCATTTGTCAGCACTTCCTCTGCTCCTCCATGGAAACGTTCACATTTTTTAAACCCTGAGCTTTTACCCTGAAGTTACTCAGAGCCTGCTTCCCATCAGGGCTCCATTCTGTTTGCAGTTTCTGTCGGTACCAGAGCGTCCAGCTGACCCAGTTTGCTCAGAAACCTTAGCATAATTTGCATAATTTGTTAGTATCAGAGGTGCATCTCCATCGGGATGCATTGATGCCAGCGCAGAAAGACTGACAGCGTAAAGTCAAGCAGCCTAAATGGTCACCCTCCAGTGTGAAGTTCGCCGTTTTGGCGGGAGTCTTGATCTTTGGGCGCTCTCCGGTTTGGACTCGTTTCTGGCCGCTCGGTTTAACAAAGAGGAAAGAGCACCATGGGAAGTCGAGTCAATGTTACGCAACCGTCTTAAAGCAGAAAAACAAAGCAAACCAGATTAAATCAAACCCAATAAGTGCTGGATCAGCAGTCAGTCATTCATCTGCTGTTCTGCTGCCTTTATCTCCTCGTTTCATGGAAGTCGCTTCCGGCGGTGTAGAATCTTTTTGTTGCTGGTTGCAACCTAGAACTGTTAATCTACTCTTCTGCAAAGTAAAAAAAAAAAACGTTTTCCTTTGCTTATTCTAAACCTCATCCATGCAACTTCAAGCCTCCTCTGCACGCCGACCTTTGCATGAATGCTGGGTCATCTGATCACAGATTAAAGCTTAGCCCAGGAGCCCACACTCAGCAGGTTTAATCTCCGTGTCAGATGACAAACTGGCAGCTGGAGATGGAGCTTCTTCCTGTGAGCCGTTAGCTGCAGAGACAAAGCAGTGTCAATTCTACCAGAGCTCCCCAAAACCTGACTAAATATATCATTTATCACATTTAGAAAAGACATTTGTCACTGCATCTGTGCAACAGATTTTATTCGAAAGATTACCTCTTGATAATCATTAAGGTTGAATTAAAAAAAGCTGTGTGTATAATTAGACTAATAATTAAATAAAACAAATGCAACATAAGTTACATTTAGTCACATATGATGCAAATATGAAACAACGCAGAATGAAGGGCTGTTTGTGTTGCTGTTTTGTTGCTTTAGACAGAATTTGCTCCTCAACATAGAGAAAAGTAAAAGGAGGTCTTTTTGTGTGACTGAAAGCTGTAGTGACGGTTTAGCAGCTGCGAGTTTCACGTTTAACGTTTGTCTCTGCTGGTTCACGACGAGGCCCACTCAAAGCCGACTGTCATGTCCTCCTGTGTTTGTTCACCCACTTCCAGGGACCTGAAACTGGACAACGTTCTCCTGGACAGAGACGGTCACTGTAAGCTGGCAGATTTCGGCATGTGCAAGGAGGGCATGTTTGAGGGCGTGGCCACGGGGACGTTCTGCGGGACGCCGGATTACATCGCCCCTGAGGTCAGTTTCTATGCTCACACTGAACGAATCCATGGAGAAAGCATACAGTTAGACGACCTATTCCTGAAGCACAGAGTTTCTACATAAATAGGAATTGTTTTTTTAACGACTGGTTTTCTGTTTGGTGAAATTTTCCAAAATGAAACATGATTTAGACACGATTCCTTTTCTGGAGCTTGATTTCAAGTCTGCAAAAGAAAATGGAGGCTGGGAAAAATATTTGTATTTCCTGGTTTTATTTCATTTGCCAAGTTTTTTCCATCCATCCATCCATCCATCCATCCATGTGTCTATCCATCCATCCATCCATCCATGTGTCTATCCATCCATCCATCCATCCATCCATCCATCCATCCATCCATCCATCCATGTGTCTATCCATCCATCCATCCATCCATCCATCCATGTATCCATCCATCCATGTATGCGTCCATCCATCCATCCATCCATCCATCCATCCATCCATCCATCCATCCATCCATCCATGTATGCGTCCATCCATCCATCCATCCATCCATCCATCCATGTATCCATCCATCCATCCATCCATCCATCCATCCATCCATCCATCCATCCATGTGTCTATCCATCCATCCATCCATGTATCCATCCATCCATCCATCCATGTGTCTATCCATCCATGTTTCCATCCATCCATGTATCCATCCATCCATCCATCCATCCATCCATCCATCCATCCATCCATCCATCCATCCATCTATCCAGCCACTCTCTTCTTTTAGTTTTTTTGCTGGTTCCGTGTTTTAAACTCCGACCTCTCTAGAAATCTCTTCTATATATTCACGCTCCACTTTTTAATTATCATTTTAAAACAGCATAATGTAGAGCACTCAGGGTCAACTATGCTGGATGGAGACTGCTGATGCTAAATTATTCTCAGTCTCTCCAAAGATGTTTTAGAGGGATTGGATACAGACTCAGGCACCACAGGGCAGCCTGGTTCTGACTGAAATCAAACTTTCAGCTGGGATAAAAAATGGTTTCCCTGCATCCAGCTGTCCCAATGTATCATGTAGTCCTTGTTGAGTGACGCACAGTCCTGCTATTCTGGGATTGCCTTTCTCTGGCATCAGTTATCCATCTGCAAGATATTCTTGTTTCTGCAAATGAATAAACTTATTTGTCTGAGGATAAGTGAACTAGTAATTCTTGATACCTTATATTCCATGTCATAATAGATTAATAATATGACATAGACCATCATTGTTACAACCTACCTTATGTTTTTAGGTCAGTGCGCCTCGCTGAGCTCCGCCATTTGTTTTTTAGCGGACTTAAATAATGTAAAACAAATGTTCACCTCCTTTTGTATTTTGGGAAATTTACTAAACCTTCGTTATTATAAACAACGGTGCTTATTATTTCTTTTTAAGATCTGCAAACTCTGAGCTCGTTATTTTTAATAATACATAATTCATATTTATAGTGTGAATGAGTTCCTTTCAGCCTCCTGGAGTCCAGGATCCTTGAGCTAACGTGACTCAGTTTTTTCCATCGGACCACCTCCGTGTGAACAAACATCGAGCTCTTTGCCCGTCACTTAACATTTCTTCCTGACTAACTGGAAGGCAGCGTGTGTGTGAGGTCAGCTTGTAAACCTCCCAGTTCGCTCTTCAGGATGCACATTCAGCTGCATGTTTGCTTTTTGTTATAAGCGATGGTTTTAGTCCATGTCCTCGTTTTTAGGAGATTTATCTTCAAACACCGCAGAATGTCTGGATCATGAAAGATCTCTTTATCCAACATGACTAAAGCTCACATTGTGGGTATAAATTTGCTGTTGAGACTCTAATTATCTCCGTGTTGTAGACTTAGATTTAGCTTTACTCTCAGTCAGGTTTGCATCTTTTAACACACATCTGGGCCAGATTTTGTTGCAATGACTCAGGAAAAGTGCATAAACTAAACAGCATGAAATTGTATATAACCCTAAAGAGGTAGAAAGGAAACAAGAATAATAATGTCAGAAATGGTAAACATTGTAAACAAGTAACCTGACAGTGTTTTGAAGATTTAACGTTTATTGAACAGATTAATTTTGTTGAGTGCTGCTTGACCTGCTAACCACCAGAACTGTGGAATCAGTAAATCCCTGCAATAGAGACTTTCTGACAACATCAATTGGCTAAAGGGTGTAAAAAGCTGCACATAATTTCCCAATCCTAGTAAAAAAAGAGCTGAAAGTCTAAAACCACTGCTGACCATAAAGAGCACAAAGGTCCGTCTCACATTTACTGGGAAAAAAAGCATCCTGAAGATCCACAAAACATCTGGGAAAGTTTTTAGAGGATAGGAGAGACAAACGGGGACATTTTTAGAAGGTGTGCGTCCCGTTTCAGCTGGTGTGAAATTATAGAGCCTTTTTTTGGTGGTGTGATTGTAAGAATCTTCAAGACCTGGATGACTTCTGCTCTCTATACCAAAGCTGAAGATTTATCAAAAGTACGTCAGCAAGTCCCAAACAAAACAAAACAATGGTTTTTGAGTGGCCTAGTCAAAGTTCGATGTTATATCTGAAGAATACCCCGTTGCATGACCTTAAACAGAATGTTCTGGCTAAAAAAAACAACAACTTTATTATGTATTAGTGTTTTTATAGTGTGTGTCTTTATGTATGTTCAGGGTGCCGATCTGTTAAAATCTGTTAATCTGTTAAAGATTAAACCTTAATTGAACACAATCTCTCCACAGATCCTGCAGGAGATGATGTACGGCCCGTCGGTGGATTGGTGGGCGCTCGGCGTGCTGCTGTATGAGATGCTGTCGGGACACGCCCCCTTCGAGGCTGAAAATGAAGACGACCTCTTCGAATCCATCCTCA